>NW_023995611.1:72500-98283 GCF_015586225.1 Lucilia sericata | reverse complement strand
TCTATCTATCTATCTATCTATCTATCTATCTATCTATCTATCTATCTATCTATCTATCTATATCTATCTATCTATCTATCTATCTATCTATCTATCTATCTATCTATCTATCTATCTATCTATCTATCTATCTATCTATCTATCTATCATCTATCTACTATCTATCTATCTATCTATCTATCTATCTATCTATCTATCTATCTATCTATCTATCTATCTATCTATCTATCTATCTATCTATCTATCTATCTATCTATCTATCTATATATCTATCTATCTATCTCTTCTAGCGATCTATCTATCTATCTTCTAGCGAATCTAGCCTCTAGTCGATCTTTATCTATCTATCTATCTATCTATCTATCTATCTAGTATCTATCTATTATCTATCTATCTACGATCTATCTAATCTATCTATATAGTCTATCTAATCTATCTACGATCTATCTATCATCTATCTTATCTATCTCATCTATCTATCATCTATTCTATCTATCTATCTATCTATCTATCTATCTATCTATCTTCTATCTATCTATCTATCTATCTATCTATCAGATCCTATCTATCTATCTAGCTATCTAGATCTATCTATCTATCTATCGATCATCTATCTATCTATCTATCTTCTATCTATCTATCTATCTATCTATCTATGCTATCTATCTATCTTATCGATCTATCTATCTATCTACTATCTATCTATCTATCTATCTATTACTATTCTATCTATCTATCTATTTCTAGCTATCTATCTATCTATCTATCTATCTGATAGCTATTCTATCTCTTCTATCTATCTATCTTCTATCTATCTATCTTCTATCTATCTATCTATCTATCTATCTACTATTATCCTATCTTCTATCTATCTATCTATCTATCTATCTATCACTCTCTACTATTCTACTATCTCTCTATCTATCTATCTATCTATCTATCTATCTATCTATCTATCTATCTATCTATCTATCTATCTATCTATCTATCTATCTCTATCTATCTATCTATCTATCTATCTATCTCTATCTATCTATCTATCTATCTATCTATCTATCTATCTATCTCTATCTATCTATCTATCTATCTATCATCTCTATCTATCTATCTATCTATCTATCTAGCTATCTATCTATCTATCTATCTATCTAATAGAACTCCAATTTCTGGCTTCTTTGACTCTAATTGTATGAGCAAAGTGTTAAGTGCATTCCTTTGCAATTAAATCTTTATCTGAAGGCATGTGTTGTGAATTTATGACTACTATAGTTTTATGAAGCTTAACTAAAACTAAGTAAAATTTCTTTAGTCGAAAGCTTTTACGTACACAATGACTGCTAGTACCCATTTCTTAAGATGAATGAATGTTGAGTAAAAGCATGACTGAATACAACAAGTAAGAAGACTGAGTCAGTGTGTATAAGTGAATGTTTTTAATTCCTTTTTACTTAAAGTATGTTTGATAAAAGTATTTCTAAAGTTATAAACAAACATCCATACATATGTGACAGTAAGGTGACAATAAATTAAAACAAAAAAAAAAAATTTAAATTTTATATAAAATATAAATTATTATTATTTTATAGGTCTAAAATATTTCTGTGGAGGGAATCTATACCACACCCCCTCTATTAATAGAATGACATCATGCTACACTAAAGGGGCATATAACTCATAAAGTTTTAAATCTAGTTCTAATAATTTAACCACCTACTGTTATCAATATAAGTAGAAATGATATGTTCAGTGTATTTTTTTATTACAGGCTTCAAATATTTTGTGCAAATTTTTCACCCAAGACAATGACAATCTCAACCCATCTCTAACTCCTTCTGCTCAAACTTCATTATCTTAAAATTTAATCATTCGTACGTACTTTTTATTCTTTATGCATCTCGAAGAAATTTTCATTCAAAGAACTTTCTTCTCTACTTAATGTGACTTAAAAATCTTGAAGATTTTTTTATCTACACATTTTTCGTTTTCTCAATTATAAGTGAAGCTCTACAGTTGTTGTCTTTTTTAATAATATTTTTTATTCTTTTTTCATATATTTTATTAAAATTCTAGATATGTAAGAATATGACTTCTTCTATATACAGATATTTTTTTTGTTTGTTTTTATCTTGTTATAGTTATTACTGAAATTCAGTCATTTAGACAAAAGCTTGGTGCTTATTTGCCAGAGCTGAAGTAGAAGTTTGAGTATGAATTTATATTACTTTTATCAAGTTAAGATTGTATAAATTTATGCAATTTTTTTAGATTTTCTAAATACAATGTAGTGAATATCTAATTTTAATGATTTTTTTTTTTTGTGAAAATCAGAGTATAAGCAAAAACTAAAATTTTCAGTGTAAAATCGAATTTATTATAAAAAATTAGATATTAATAAAACAGTTAGTAAAATAGGGAATTTAGAAAAATTTTATATTTTTTGGATCAAACCTGAATTTTTATTAATTTTTTTTTTATAATAGTCCAGTTTTAATTAGGTAGTCTATAGTCCAGACTATAGTCAAGTCTATTGTCTAAAGTCCAGACTATATTCTAGTCTATAGTCTAGACTTTAATATAGTCTATAGTCCAGACTTTAGTATAGTATATGGTCCAGACTATAGTCTAGTCTATAGTCCAGACTATAGTCTAGTCTATAGTCCAGACCATAATCTAGTCTATAGTCCAGATCATAGTATAGTCTATAGTACAGAATATAGTCTAGTCAATAGCAGTCTAGTAAAGTCGACAGTTAAGTTTATAGTCCAGAATATAGTGTAGTCTATAGTCCAGAATATAGCCTAGTCTATAGTTCAGATTATAGTCCAGTCTATAGTCCATACTATAGCCTAGTTATTAGACCGGACAATAGTCTAGTCCAGTCTATATTCTGGTCTATATATAATATGGTCTATATATAATATGGTCTATAGGCCAGACTATAGTATTACCTACATTCTAGTCTATGATACAGAATAAAGTCTTGTCTTTAGTCCAGATTATAGGCTAGTCTACAGTCCAAACTATAGTATAGAGTTTAGTGCAGATTTTAAATAGTATGGTTTATAGTCCAGACTATAGTATGGTATATACTCCAGACTATAGTATGGTATATAGTCTAGACTATAGTATGGTCTATAGTCTAGACTATAGTATGGTCTACAGTCTAGACTATAGTATGGTCTACAGTCTAGACTATAGTCTATAGTCAAGACTGTAGTATAGTCTATAGTCAAGACTGCAGTATAGTATATTGTCTAAAGTCCAGACTATATTATAGTCTATAGTCTAGGCTTTAGTATAGTCTATAGTCCAGACTTTAGTATAGTCTATAGTTCAGATTGTAGTCTAGTCTGTAGTCCAGACTACAGTCTAGTCTATATTCCAAATCATAGTATAGTCTATAGTACAGAATATATACTAGTCAATAGCAGTCTAGTAAAGTCTACAGTTAAGTTTATAGTCCAGAATATATTCCAGTCTATAGCTCAGATTATAGTCCAGTCTGTAGTCCATACTATAGCCTGTTATTAGACCGGACTATAGTCTAGTCCAGACAATATTCTGGTCTATATATAATATGGTCTATAGGCCAGACTATAATATTATCTATATTCTAGTCTATGATACAGACTTTAGTATGGTCTATAGTCTAGACTATAGTAGGTTCTATAGTCTAGACTATAGTATGTTCTATAGTCTAGACTATAGTATGTGTTATAGTCTAGTCTATAGTATGTTCTATAGTCTAGACTATATTATGGTTTATAGTCTAAACTATAGCATGGTCTATAGTCTAGACTATAGTCTAGTTTATAATCCTGACTATAGTATAGCATATAGTCCAGACTATTTAATTAGCTATTCTACAGTCCAGACTACAGTATACTCTATAGTGCAGACTATTGTATGGTCTTAAGTCCAGACTATAGTTTAGTCCATAGTCCAGGATATAGCCTAGTCGAAAGTATATTCTGGATTTTCTATAGTACATAATATAGTCTAGTCAATAGCCCAGAGTATAGTCTAGTCTACAGTTCACACTATACATAGTATATTATATATTCCGGTATATAAAATTTTGTCTATAGACTTGACAGGTGCAGTCTATAGTTCCGATTAAATTTATGACTGTTTATCGATTTCATTTACCTTAACAATATTTGACAAATGTTTACCCCAATTTAGAGATAGCAGCATGACCTCTTTACCACTTAACACAAAAACAATCAATTGCAGGAAATTGAAAATAACAAAATTTTATGTATTTCCTGGAAATTTTGTAAATTATACAAATTTTCAATAACAGCATGAAAACAACAACACAATAAGAATATAATTAAATTATAAGAAAATATGTGCAATTATCAAAAAACAAATAAAATATGGGAATAATACTTTCGTTTCTTAGTAAAAGTATTTTGCACAAGATGCCGCTACCAAATTTATTTCAGAGGTTTCTGACTAAAAATGTCATGGTATAAGTAATCTGGCATTTTATATAAAATATATGTATGTATATATAAGAAGATTTTTTATATAAACTTCTTTTTTTATAAATATTGCTGTAAATGACATTAAATAGAATTTATGAGCTTTCTTTTTTCTTTATTCCTTGTAAATATGTATATGGATGTATGTATGTATATGTATATGGATGTATTTGTATGTAATTATGTAGCTTTGTATGTAATTGCAAGTAGGGTAGGCCAGTAGTTTTGAAAGAGTCAGGGTCATACTCTGAATAATTGTACTTTCATTTGTTTTGGGTTTTTTGTATAGAAGATTTCTTTCCTTGTAGTCCATCGGATAACTGTCAACTTTATTATACCCAAGTAATCTTCAGGGTAATCACTTTAAATTTTTTGTTCATATTTCACTACACTTTTCTGGTTAGATCTCTGATGAGTCAATTGAACGTCTTCTAATTTGATTTCGGAAACGGTACTAGCACTGCTGGGTTGCAATACCGAGAGCAAGAACATATTCTCCTACCATTACCAACAGTTGCTGTTTTTTCGATTTCTTGGAATCATTAAATCCTTACAATAATCTGCACAATATAAATGAATGTGTGTAAAATGTTTTATTGTTAAGAAATGAAATAATTCTACTGCATTAAAGATATTTTTTTTTTATTTGACCGACATACCTACTGCCATTTTTATAACAGCATGTGTGAGTAGTCTTTTTTTTAATAACAGAACATATTTTTCAATTACATGTGTTTTTGTTTTTTATTTGGAGCAACCTTCTTTATCCTTTTTATTGATTTTAAAAAATTATATGTTTTGGGTAATAAAGAAAATGCCCTCAAAATAGTTTAATAAAATAAACTTTAGAAAGTTACATCTGTAAATAGTTTTGAACCTTTAACGATAAATTTTCTGAACAAAGTGAGTGTTTTTCTTGTAAGTGAAGAAACTAAGCGTACAACAACTCTATGTTTATAATAAATCAACTAATAAATAGTTACAAATATAGTTTCCAGTTATAAATAATTCCCCAACAAAAAGAAGGCAATGACTTGTACTTACTCAATAACTTACTTTTCCATCACTACTACATACCATCTGCATTACTTAAAAGTAATAAACCTTTACTTTCCAATATAAGTTTTTACTAGATTAATACCCTATATTTCAAAAAAAGCCTTATCTATTTAAAATTACCTTATTCTTAAAATGTTAACAATTGTAATTCTGATTAATGTCAGTAATTTATCATATAATTTATTTGAAAATGCCAATGTGGATTGAAACTTCTTTTTTTTTGTAATTTTCATTAACTTTCGCGTGATTACTTGAATTATTTATTTAATATACATATGTATGTGTGTATTAATTTGTATTTTACAGTATTGCAGTAACATTTAAATTTTCATCCTTCTTTTACACAAATTATTTTTATTAATTTTATGGTGAGAATGGAAAATGTAGGAAATAAAAAAAATACAACCCAGAATACAGGATACATGAAGAGAGAAATTTAAATGTAAGTAAATTAAAGAAAAATTAATGACATTAGGGGTATTCAAAGGGTATAGCAATGTATTTGCTTTGTTATGGCGTTTGAAATTTATTCAAAATGATATTTTTATAATCGGTTTTAATAGAATGTTCCCAACAAAAACATGGCAATGTAGAATAGAATATAGACTAAACTAAATCTAAACTAGACTATATGCTAGACTATAGACTAGACTATAGACTAGACTAGACTATAGACTAGACTATAGACTAGACTATAGACTAGACTATAGACTAGACTATACAGACTATAGACTAGACTATAGACTAGACTATAGACGAGACTATAGACTAGACTATAGACTAGACTATAGACTAGACTAATAGACTAGACTATAGACTAGACTATAGACTAGACTATAGACTAGACTATAGACTAGACTATAGACTAGACTATAGACTAGACTATAGACTAGACTATAGACTAGACTATAGACTATAGACATAGACTAGACTATAGACTAGACTATAGACTAGACTATAGACTAGACTATAGACTAGACTATAGACTAGACTATAGACTAGACTATAGACTAGACTATAGACTAGACTATAGACTAGACTATAGACTAGACTATAGACTAGACTATAGACTAGACTATAGACTAGACTATAGACTAGACTATAGACTAGACTATAGACTAGACTATAGACTAGACTATAGACTAGACTATAGACTAGACTATAGACTAGACTATAGACTAGACTATAGACTAGACTATAGACTAGACTATAGACTAGACTATAGACTAGACTATAGACTAGACTATAGACTAGACTATAGACTAGACTATAGACTAGACTATAGACTAGACTATAGACTAGACTATAGACTAGACTATAGACTAGACTATAGACTAGACTATAGACTAGACTATAGACTAGACTATAGACTAGACTATAGACTAGACTATAGACTAGACTATAGACTAGACTATAGACTAGACTATAGACTAGAGCTATAGACTAGACTATAGACTAGACTATAGACTAGACTATAGACTAGACTATAGACTAGACTATAGACTAGACTATAGACTAGACTATAGACTAGACTATAGACTAGACTATAGACTAGACTATAGACTAACTATAGACTAGACTATAGACTAGACTATAGACTAGACTAAGACTAGACTATAGAACTAGACTATAGACTAGACTATAGACTAGACTATAGACTAGACTATAGACTAGACTATAGACTAGACTATAGACTAGACTATAGACTAGACTATAGACTAGACTATAGACTAGACTATAGACTAGACTATAGACTAGACTATAGACTAGACTATAGACTAGACTATAGACTAGACTATAGACTAGACTATAGACCTAGACATATAGACTAGACTAGACTATAGACTAGACTATAGGCTAGACTATAGACTAGACTATAGACTAGACATAGACTAGACTATAGACTAGACTATAGACGAACTATAGACTAGACTATAGACTAGAGACTAGACTTAGACTAGACTATAGACTAGACTATAGACTAGACTATAGACTAGACTATAGACTAGACTATAGACTAGACTATAGACTAGACTATAACTAGACTAGACTATGACTAGACTATAGACTAGACTATAGACTAGACTATAGACTAGACTATAGACTAGACTATAGACTAGACTATAGACTAGACTATAGACTAGACTATAGACTAGACTATAGACTAGACTATAGACTAGACTATAGACTAGACTATAGACTAGACTATAGACTAGACTATAGACTAGACTATAGACTAGACTATAGACTAGACTATAGACTAGACTATAGACTAGACTATAGACTAGACTATAGACTAGACTATAGACTAGACTATAGACTAGACTATAGACTAGACTATAGACTAGACTATAGACTAGACTATAGACTAGACTATAGACTAGACTATAGACTAGACTATAGACTAGACTATAGACTAGACTATAGACTAGACTATAGACTAGACTATAGACTAGACTATAGACTAGACTATAGACTAGACTATAGACTAGACTATAGACTAGACTATAGACTAGACTATAGACTAGACTATAGACTAGACTATAGACTAACTATAGACTAGATATAGACTAGACTATAGATAGACTATAGACTAGATAGACTAGACTATAGACTAGACTATAGACTAGACTATAGACTAGACTATAGACTAGACTATAGATATATAGACTATAGACTAGACTATAGACTAGACTATAGACTAGACTACTAGACTAACTATAGACTATAGACTAGACATAGACTAGACTATAGACTAGACTATAGACTAACTAGACTAGACTATAGACTATACAGACTATAGACTATAGACTAGACTATAGACTAGACTATAGACTAGACTATAGACGACTATAGACTAGACTATAGACTAGACTATAGACTAGAACTATAGACTAGACTATAGACTAGACATACTAGACTATAGAGACTACTAGACTATAAGACTAGACTATAGACTAGACTATAGACTAGAGACTAGACATAGACTAGACTATAGACTAGACTATAGACTAGACTATAGACTAGACTATAGACTAGACTATAGACTAGACTATAGACTAGACTATAGACTAGACTATAGACTAGACTATAGACTAGACTATAGACTAGACTATAGACTAGACTATAGACTAGACTATAGACTAGACTATAGACTAGACTATAGACTAGACTATAGACTAGACTATAGACTAGACTATAGACTAGACTATAGACTAGACTATAGACTAGACTATAGACTAGACTATAGACTAGACTATAGACTTGACTATAGACTAGATTATACCCAATATGTAGACCTTGAGTTATTGAACTTAATACTATGTACCTTCAAGCATAAAAATACAAATATCTTTCCCATATGTTTATTGGGTTATTGATTCAATTCATATGTATGTATATTTACAAATAATATGGAGTTATTTTTCCTAATATAATATAAAAAGCACTAATATAAAAAGTTTGAAAAATATCTAAAATTTTTGAAAATTATTGACTACTTAAAATGAGTTTTCTACTAAAACTACTGACAACACATGCGTTTGTGTAGTCATAAAATAATACATTCGTATGAATGTATAGAAATACATTTATATGTATTTGGCACATCAGAGTTGTTCAGTCCTTTTATGACACATCTATATGAATTGTAAATCCTTTTAATTGATTGTCAGCTGTATGGATTCATTAAGGGAATAAAAAAACGCATTTGTATACACATACATACATACATATGTATATCTCTCTTAACGGTATGGGCATTTTTTTGTTGTTTCTGAAAAATATGTATGTGTGTATACTTATAATATATTTAATTAAACGGAAGGCAATCATATTTCATTTTATTTATTTTTTTTTTTGCATAATAATAAATTGAATTTTAATTTGGGCTGCTAACATAAAGAAAAATATTATAAAAATATTATTATTTTAAAGCAGGAAAATTATAATGGAAATAAAAATGAAATTGTAAAAAAAAAATCACGTTGCATACAACGTAATTAATTCCATAACTACTCTTAAAAGAAACTTAACACTTTGTTTAATAAAACTTGAAAATGCTTAAAGAAGATTATCAATTAATTATTATGATAATTTATAATAATTGTGAATTGAGGAAATAAATTGATTATGCACACTTTGGAATTCTTTGGATTAAAAAATATATATTTATTTTTATTTTTATTAACTATGTTATTATTATATGTTATTATTATATGTTATTATATTAACTATGTATTATTTTTATTAACTAACAATATTTTTTACGCTTTTATTCAATTCTACTTTTTTTATAATGCTGATCACAATATGGCAAATATTTCCAATATTTTTATTTTTTTTTTAATTTTTTCAACTTTTAAATATTGGCTTGATTAAAATAATAATGCATTAAAAAAACAATAGCAATAAAATAAACATTTTACTCGTATATTAAATATTTAATTGACGCTGTCAATTAGTGAATTAAAAAAATAAATAAATTTGAAAACAAAAATATATTTTAAATGTCAGGATATTTATTAAAGGCTTAATGCAGGTGAAAAGCTTTTAAATGAAAAGCGACGAATTTAAAATCACTTCGTTTCGTAACTTCTTGAAAAAAGTTAAAAATGTTTTTAGCCGACAGAGAATTTAATTCTGATCTAGCACGGTTCTAGTTCAGTGCTAGTTCAGTTCTAGTTCAGTTCTAATTCTGTTCTAGTTCTGTTCTAGTTCTGTTCTAGTTCAGTTCTAGTTCAGTTCTAGTTCAGTTCTAGTTCAGTTCTTGTTCAGTTCTAGTTCAGTTCTAGTTCAGTTCTAGTTCAGTTCTAGTTCAGTTCTAGTTCAGTTCTAGTTCAGTTCTAGTTCAGTTCTAGTTCTAGTTCAGTTTTAGTTAGTTCTTGTTCAGTTCTAGTTCAGTTCTAGTTCAGTTCTAGTTCAGTCAGTTCTAGTTCAGTTCTAGTTCAGTTCTAGTTCAGTTCTAGTTCAGTTCTAGTTCAGTTCTAGTTCAGTTCTAGTTCAGTTCTAGTCTAGTTCAGTTCTAGTTCTAGTTCTAGTTCAGTTCTAGTTCAGTTCTAGTTCAGTTCTAGTTCAGTTCTAGTTCAGTTCTAGTTCAGTTCTCAGTTCAGTTCTAGTTCAGTTCTAGTTCAGTTCTAGTTTCAGTTCTAGTTCAGTTCTAGTTCAGTTCTAGTTAGTCAGTTCTAGTTCAGTTCTAGTTCAGTTCTAGTTCAGTTTCTAGTTCAGTTCTAGTTCAGTTCTAGTTCAGTTCTAGTTCAGTTCTAGTTCATTTCTAGTTCAGTTCTAGTTCAGTTCTAGTTCAGTTCTAGTTCAGTTCTAGTTCAGTTCTAGTTCAGTTCTAGTTCAGTTCTAGTTCAGTTCTAGTTCAGTTCTAGTTCAGTTCTAGTTCAGTTCTAGTTCAGTTCTAGTTCAGTTCTAGTTCAGTTTCTAGTTCAGTTTCTAGTTCAGTTCTAGTTCAGGTTTCTAGTTCATTCTAGTTCAGTTCTAGTTCAGTTCTAGTTCAGTTCTAGTTCAGTCTAGTTCAGTTCTAGTTCAGTTCTAGTTCAGTTCTAGTTCAGTTCTAGTTCAGTTCTAGTTCAGTTCTAGTTCAGTTCTAGATCAGTTCTAGTTCAGTTCGAGTTCAGTTCTAGTTCAGTTCTAGTTCAGTTCTAGTTCAGTTCTAGATCAGTTCTAGTTCAGTTCTAGTTCAGTTCTAGTACAGTTCTAGTTCAGTTCTAGATCAGTTCTAGTTCAGTCTAGTTTAGTTCAGATCTAGTTCAGTTCTAGTTCAGTTCTAGTTCAGTTCTAGTTCAGTTCTAGTTCAGTTCTAGTTCAGTTCTAGTTCAGTTCTAGTTCAGTTCTAGTTCAGTTCAGTTCAGTTCTAGTTCAGTTCTAGTTCAGTTCTAGTTCAGTTCAGTTCTAGTTCAGTTCTAGTTCAGTTCTAGTTCAGTTCTAGTTCAGTTCTAGTTCAGTTCTAGTTCAGTTCTAGTTCAGTTCTAGTTCAGTTCTAGTTCAGTTCTAGATCAGTTCTAGTTCAGTTCGAGTTCAGTTCTAGTTCAGTTCTAGTTCAGTTCTAGTTCAGTTCTAGTTCAGTTCTAGTTCAGTTCTAGTACAGTTCTAGTTCAGTTCTAGATCAGTTCTAGTTCAGTTCTAGTTTAGTTCAGTTCTAGTTCAGTTCTAGATCAGTTCTAGTTCAGTTCTAGTTCAGTTCTAGTTCAGTTCTAGTTCAGTTCTAGTTCAGTTCTAGTTCAGTTCTAGTTCAGTTCTAGTTTCAGTTCTAGTTCAGTTCTAGTTCAGTTCTAGTTCAGTTCTAGTTCAGTTCTAGTTCAGTTCTAGTTCAGTTCTAGTTCAGTTCTAGTTCAGTTCTAGTTCAGTTCTAGTTCAGTTCTAGTTCAGTTCCAGTTCAGTTCTAGTTCAGTTCTAGTTCAGTTCAGTTCAGTTCTAGTTCAGTTCTAGTTTAGTTCAGTTCTAGTTCAGTTCTAGTTTAGTTCAGTTCTAGTTCAGTTTCTAGTTCAATTCTAGTTCAGTTCTAGTTCAGTTCTAGTTCCGTTCTAGTTTAGTTCAGTTCTAGTTCAGTTCTTGGTCCTTAGGTCTTGGTAAAGAATTTGCAACTGAGTATTTTTTATAATCAATTGTTACAAATAATACCTTAAGTCTTCTATTACTTATTAATTTAAAAAATCATACAAACGTATTTAACGATGATTTATTTAAAGCTTTTTCTGCACAGATTTCAATTATAAAAAATATTGCCTTTTAAAAAGCATATATTGAATAAATCATATAATCCAGTTATTTATTCGAGTATTAGGTTTTAATTTATAAAAAGAACATTTGAAAATCATATTTTAATAATTTCTAAGACACACAGACATACTGACACTTAAACGTATTACAACACACAGTGGGAGATTTTGTAATAAATGAAATAAATTAATTTTAATATACATATTTTTTTGCAAACTATTAAAATAGTCTAAGAATTTTTTTTTTTATGAAATCATTATAAAAAACAAAATGAAGAAAAAGGTTATATATTTTGAATATTACGCATTATGTATATGCAAAGTTTTATAACTTTATTTAGACGACAAGGCCGGCATATAAACACACACACACACTCATTCAATCTGACAATTTACACAGTTGTTGGTTAAGGATATTCCTGGGCTTTGTTGTCTGTTGTTGTGTTTGGTCCTTTTTTTCTTGTTAAGTATCTCTCTCTATTATTTTTGAAATTCTAATTGTAGTCAAGCATCGTGCTTATTCATCAATTTAGCAAATTATCCTTAAAACTCTGGTGGTAACAACTTTAAGGCGGCTTTTGCACAAGCAAATCTCTTATAATCGTGTTAAAAAGTTAAAAAAAAAAAATTGCAAAAAAAAGAGAATGAAATTTATTTAATATTATAGACGAGTAGATATGACTATAATAAAGAAAATTTAATATATAGTCTCATTAAATTTGATTACATGTTTTGTCCTTCAACTTTATTAAATATTCTGTGTTAAGTAAAAATGTACATGAAGTCAGTTAATGTTATGTTTAATAGAGTTATTGTTAAGAGGATTGAAGTTTTTTTTGTGTTTATTTATAGATGTTGCTTGGTGTTGAAATTTTCTTGGAAAAGTTTTTGTAGCTATTTCAGTATTTCTAAGGAAAAGTAGATTTAAATAAATTTTGTGTGTTGAATTTAGTTTTTTTGTTCTTTGATTTGCATGAAATAATGCAGTAACCATTTGTTTAACACAATTTTTTCTTTAACAACGTATTTTAATAGAAGATTATATTTTTCAATTCGATATTTTATTATGCACAGTGGGGTAGAAAAAAATTTTTTGGGGTTAAAAATTTAGGAATTTATTAAGTAGATTTTTGTAAAAATATACAATCCAAACTTTATTAACTAAAAAAATTAAAATGTAGACATGAATTTATTTTTATGGTTACTCCACGGGTTCTACTAGTTCTGTTCTAGTTCTGTTCTAGTTCTGTTCTGTTCTAGTTCTGTTCTACTGTTCTAGTTCTGTTCTAGTTCTGTTCTAGTTCTGTTCTAGTTCTGTTCTAGTTCTGTTCTAGTTCTGTTCTAGTTCTGTTCTAGTTCTGTTCTAGTTCTGCTGTTCTAGTTCTGTTCTAGTTCTGTTCTAGTTCTGTTCTAGTTCTGTTCTAGTTCTGTTCTAGTTCTGTTCTAGTTCTGTTCTAGTTCTGTTCTAGTTCTGTTCTAGTTCTGTTCTAGTTCTGTTCTAGTTCTGTTCTAGTTCTGTTCTAGTTCTGTTCTAGTTCTGTTCTAGTTCTGTTCTAGTTCTGTTCTAGTTCTGTTCTAGTTCTGTTCTAGTTCTGTTCTAGTTCTGTTCTAGTTCTGTTCTAGTTCTGTTCTAGTTCTAGTTCTGTTCTAGTTCTGTTCTAGTTCTGTTCTAGTTCTGTTCTAGTTCTGTTCTAGTTCTGTTCTAGTTCTGTTCTAGTTCTGTTCTAGTTCGTTCTGTTCTGTTCTGTTCTAGTTCTGTCTAGTTCTGTTCTAGTTCTGTTCTAGTTCTGTTCTAGTTCTGTTCTAGTTCTGTTCTAGTTCTGTTCTAGTTCTGTTCTAGTTCTGTTCTAGTTCTGTTCTAGTTCTGTTCTAGTTCTGTTCTAGTTCTGTTCTAGTTCTGTTCTAGCTTCTGTCCTAGTTCTGTCCTAGTTCTGTTCTAGTTCTAGCTTTGTTCTAGTTCTGTTCTAGTTCTCTTCCAGTTCTGTTCTAGTTCTATTGTTGTTCTGTTCTACTTATTTTCTAGTTCAGTTAAGATTATAACTTTTAGGTGTGTAATTTATGTATGCCAATTGCAAAAATTAGAAATGTTTATTTCTATTATTTTAATTTTGTTTCAATTCAGCAACCTAATAGGAAAGCCTAAAAGAATACGTTTATTGTTTTCAGTTTCTAATCATATTTTGTGAAAATAGAGCAGCTTTGGAAAAAAGTAGCAAGTGAACTATGTTTTAAACGAACTTTTCCTATATCGGATAATGTCATATCAGATATAATAATATCAAAATGCGTGGGACTAGTTTACATAAAGCTTATAATTGATAAAGAAATACATTGTTCAACAAAACCTGTTACATTTGGCTTAATAGCGCTCCTTATGCTAATTTCCAACTGGGAAATGTCATGTAATTGGCACACAAATAACTTAAATTTTATGCTTTTTATACACAAACTCACACAAATATATAATTATATACAAATGAACATAAAGTACATAAAGATATTTGAGAAAATATTCTTCTTCTACGTAATTTTCTTTATAAAATATAAATTATAGGAATTTCTTAAACAGAAATTTCAATTGTATGTATTACGGTTGTAATTATGTTGTGTTATAAATTATCTGGTGCTGACATAAATACCAACAATAAGCCAAAACTATAAATGAGCATAATGATTTATGATAATCATATAACAATGATTTATCATTCATTCATTCGTTCATTCATAAGATTAATATATACCTTTAAAATTGTCTTATAATATATTGGGCACAAATACTACACACATACATACATAACATTTGTATGAGTGAAGAAATATTTTACTGCATAAGAGTAGGAGTATGTAAACATATATACAAATGTTTATAATTACATAGGTATATATGTATATTACGATGTAATCAAATAGTTATAGTTATGTATGTATTATAATGTATATTAGTCATATACTTGCATATTTCAATACCTATAATATATGTATGTATATATGTTAGTATGTTTGTAAAATACAAAAATTTATACATATCTATGTGGGATCGTATTTTATAAGAAATAGCTTATCTACTTTTAATTAGGTTCAATTTTACTTAAAGTCCTTGGGCATTTTATTTATATGTATTATACATTAATAAGTGTTTTAGTGTGTGTGTTTATATTTATTTTAAAGGAATTTTCTTTAACATTCCTCAAACAAAATAAAAATCCCTAAATACCTAATTACTTATTACTTATTTAAGTAGACATTTGTAAGCGAGCGTGGTAAGTGTTTGACTCAAATGTCATCACCGTTCCAGTTCAGTTCTATTTCAGTTCTAGTTCAGTTCTAGTTCAGTTCTAGTTCAGTTCTAGTTCAGTTCTAGTTCAGTTCTAGTTCAGTTCTAGTTCAGTTCTAGTTCAGTTATAGTTCAGTTCTAGTTCAGTTCTAGTTCAGTTCTATCTTAGTTCTAGTTCAGTTCTAGTTCAGTTCTAGATTAGCTCTAGTTCAGTTCTAGTTCAGTTCTAGTTCAGTTCTAGTTCAGTTCTAGTTCAGTTCTAGTTCAGTTCTAGTTCAGTTCTAGTTCAGTTCTAGTTCAGTTCTAGTTCAGTTCTAGTTCAGTTCTAGTTCAGTTCTAGTTCAGTTCTAGTTCTGTTCTAGTTCAGTTCTAATTCAGTTCTATTTTAGTTCTAGTTCTATTCTAGTTCAGTTCTAGTTTAGTTCTAGTTCAGTTCTAGTCAGTTCTAGTTCAGTTCTAGTTCAGTTCTAGTTCAGTTCTAGTTCAGTTCTAGTTCAGTTCTAGTTCAGTTCTAGTTCAGTTCTAGTTCAGATCTAGTTCAGTTCTAGTTCAGTTCTAGTTCAGTTCTAGTTCAGTTCTAGTTCTGTTCTAGTTCAGTTCTAATTCAGTTCTAGTTCAGTTCTAGTTTAGTTCTAGTTCTATTCTAGTTCAGTTCTAGTTTAGTTCTAGTTCAGTTCTAGTTCAGTTCTAGTTCAGTTCTAGTTCAGTTCTAGTTCAGTTCTAGTTCAGTTCTAGTTCAGTTCTAGTTCAGTTCTAGTTCAGTTCTAGTTCAGTTCTAGTTCAGTTCTAGTTCAGTTCTAGTTCAGTTCTAGTTCAGTTCTAGTTCAGTTCTAGTTCAGTTCTAGTTCAGTTCTAGTTCAGTTCTAGTTCAGTTCTAGTTCAGTTCTAGTTCAGTTCTAGTTCAGTTCTAGTTCAGTTCTAGTTCAGTTCTAGTTCAGTTCTAGTTCAGTTCTAGTTCAGTTCTAGTTCTAGTTCTAGTTCAGTTCTAGTTCAGTTCTAGTTCAGTTCTACTTCAGTTAGTTCAGTTCTAGTTCAGTTCTTGTTCAGTTCTAGTTCAGTTCTAGTTCAGTTCTAGTTCAGTTCTAGTTCAGTTCTAGTTCGGTTCTAGTTCGGTTCTAGTTCAGTTCTAGTTCAGTTTTAGTTCAGTTCTAGTTCAGTTCTAGTTCAGTTCTAGTTCAGTTCTAGTTCAGTTCTAGTTCAGTTCTAGTTCAGTTCTAGTTCAAGTTCAGTTCTAGTTCAGTTCTAGTTTAGTTCTAGTTCGGTTTTAGTTCAGTTCTAGTTCAGTTCTAGATTAGCTCTAGTTCAGTTCTAGTTCAGTTCTAGTTCAGTTCTAGTTCAGTTCTAGTTCAGTTCTAGTTCAGTTTTAGTTCAGTTTTAGTTCAGTTCTAGTTCAGTTCTAGTTCAGTTCTAGTTCAGTTCTAGTTCAGTTCTAGTTCAGTTCTAGTTCAGTTCTAGTTCAGCTCTAGTTCAGTTCTAGTTCAGTTCTAATTCAGTTCTAGTTCAGTTTTAACTCTAGTTGAGTTCGAGTTCATGCCAATTTAACAGATTTCTTTAAGGAAGTATATCTTGATGCAATCTATAGAAAGCAAATGTTTATGTCCACACGGCTTTGCAAAAGAGAATTATGGCTTTTTTCCTATAGCGCCTCTTGTTTTTCAAGAAAATAGACTTGTAGTTTTTCACATAAAAATCGGTTTTTTAAGAAACTAATCACATTTTCAAACTCTGTTGGGTTTCGTCAAATATTTTCTTATTTGTTATTGCACAAATTAAACACTAGAAGGACGTGAATAAAGTTACATGTTTAAAATTTATGTAACTATTAATAAATTAATATTCGGACTTGAAAATCTTAATAAAAGTATGTAAATTTGTTTGCTAACAGCAACTGTGTGTGTGTTTTCATTGCCTGTAACCGTTCATTATTTTATGCATAAATAAAATTTTATGAAAATTGTACGAATCCAAGAAAATTGCAAAGAAAAAATGCATGAAAAGTAAAAATAAAATATTTCCTAGGAACTTATTATAAATTATATACATATTTTAGGGCAATTTAATACTTTGTTAAAAATTATAGAGAAAAAGTCGATTCATTAAATGGCAAATATTTTCAAGACCAAAAGAGACAGACAGATCACTATTTAGGTTACTTGCCTAACGACTTGCACAAGACTTTAGCTAAATGATTTTGAAGTTAAGTCATTTGTTAGACAGCCATTCGCTAGAAAAATGGCCAGTGAATGGAGGTGGTAAGCATAAAAAGCTTACTATTTTTTAAATAATTTCCCTAAAAATTTTTAAATTGTCTATAAAATTGCTATCTCCTTATGGCACACTTGTCCCATAGAAAATTTCCTTCATCATTTGTACAATTTTGCAAAATAATGTTTTACACTCATTTAAAGAAAACCAACCTGCTTTGTTTCGAGAAATGTTTCTAAAGTATTTTTTTAATTTTATTTTTATAAGTGGGCAATATAATTTGCAAGGCATTGTTTATGTTTATAACTTAATTTTGCAGAAGTGCTTGTGTTTATTTTTATTGTTTTAATTTTTTTCGTTTTGCCTGTAATTTAAACAACCAGAAAAGGACATTAGAGATGTGGGCCATTTTTATGAAGGCAAAAATATAACAGCAAACATCTGAAAGTAAAAGTTATGACATACATTGATGACCAACTAATATAGAAGAGGAGTAATTTACAAGTCAAGTTTTATGACAATTTAATGGACGGTAAGTATTAAAAGTACTTTAAAGGAATTCGAAAGGAATTTTTATTGAAAATTATATTTTAAGTTGATTGTACATGTCAGGATTTTTAATGGTTTTCTGCTAGAAATTACATATTTAAAAAGTTTATTGGGCAATGATATTACGGGTATTTAGTTTGCAGTTTCATTTCATCTTCTTCTGTTCTAGTTCAGTTCTAGTTCATTTCTAGTTCAGTTCTAATTCTGTTCTAGTACAGTTCTAGTACATTAATAAAAAAGTATTTTATATTTTTCTTATTATACGTAATCTTCCATCCCTGATTCTAACGCTAGCTCAAAAACAAAGAAATAACAATTTACAAGACAAACCAAATACAGAAACATGTAACATAAAAACTATGTATTGTTGTGGTGTACAAATTATTTTTCTAACGATGACAATAAATTAAAGTTCAGTTCTAGTGCAGTTCTAGTTCAGTTCTAGTACAGTTCTAGTTCAGTTCTAGTTCAGTTCTAGTTCAGTTCTAGTTCATTTCTAGTTCAGTTCCAGTTCAGTTCTAGTTCAGTTCTAGTTCAGTTCTAGTTCAGTTCTAGTTCAGTTCTAGTTCAGTTCTAGTTCAGTTCTAGTTCAGTTCTAGTTCAGTTCTAGTTCAGTTCTAGTTCAGTTCTAGTTCAATTCTAGTTCAGTTCTAGTTCAGTTCTAGTTTCAGTTCTAGTTCAGTTCTAGTTCAGTTCTAGTTCAGTTCTAGTTCAGTTCTAGTTCAGTAGTTCAGTTCTAGTTCAGTTCTAGTTCAGTTCTAGTGCAGTTCTAGTTCAGTTCTTAGTTCAGTTCTAGTTCAGTTCTAGTTCAGTTTCTAGTTCAGTTCTAGTTCAGTTCTAGTTCAGTTCTAGTTCAGTTCTAGTCAGTTCTAGTTCAGTTCTAGTTCAGTTCTAGTTCAGTTCTAGTTCAGTTCTAGTTCAGTTCTAGTTCAGTTCTAGTTCAGTTCTAGTTCAGTTCTAGTTCAGTTCTAGTTCAGTTCTAGTTCAGTTCTAGTTCAGTTCTAGTTCAGTTCTAGTTCAGTTCTAGTCAGTTCTAGTTCAGTTCTAGTTTCAGTTCTAGTTCAGTTCTAGTTCCAGTTCTAGTTCAGTTCTAGTTCAGTTCTAGTCAGTTCTAGTTCAGTTCTAGTTCAGTTCTAGTTCAGTTCTAGTTCAGTTTCTAGTTCAGTTCTAGTTCAGTTCTAGTTCAGTTCTAGTTCAGTTCTAGTTCAGTTCTAGTTCAGTTCTAGTTCAGTTCTAGTTCAGTTCTAGTTCAGTTCTAGTTCAGTTCTAGTTCAGTTCTAGTTCAGTTCTAGTTCAGTTCTAGTTCAGTTCTAGTTCAGTTCTAGTTCAGTTCTAGTTCAGTTCTAGTTCTAGTCAGTTCTAGTTCAGTTCTAGTTCAGTTTCTAGTTCAGTTCTAGTTCAGTTCTAGTTCAGTTCTAGTTCAGTCATTCTAGTTCTTAAATCTTAAAACTGTTTGTTAGTATTCCTGAAAACTGTAAGTACCCTGAATAATAATTTCCTTTCTTCTGCTTTTTTACTTCCAAACATAAAGAAATTGATGAAGACAACTGAAATTCCACCACAAAGAAAATCACAAATACTAGAAGAAAAAAAAAATTTGCTGCTGCTGAAATTAATGAAAGCGGTGTATGAATACAAATGACTGGTATTTAATCTCCATAAAAACAAAACAATAAAAGAAAATTTTCACCGGAAGTGGTTGCAAATGAAAATGGAGTTGTAAAACAAGAAAATCTTTATTACAGTAGAATGACAATAAAAAAGTTCTCTCTCCCTCTCTTTGTATTTAAGCTGCTGTATTGCTGCTATTGTGGTTAAAATATGTATTAGTATTCAAATGAAAAGCTAAAAAAATAGAATATTTCTTTTTGTTCAATATTAAAGTTTGAAAGACTTTCTGGGGAAGATTTGCTAAACTCATTTTGCCTTTTTAGGGTACTAAATAGTTTACGATAGGTAAAAATAAAAGTTTTTTTTTTGTTTTTTAACAAATTATTAAGAATGATTATTCATTATGCAAAATGTAAATCTCAAAGGTGTTGATTAAGTTGAAAGTAACCCAGCGAAAATTTAGCTTTTAATTATTAGCATCTGCGTAGCATGTGAATTACATTAAATATGTTCTATATACAAGAAATGACTTATATTTTAGTAACTATGAGGGACATTTTAAAACCGTTAAAGATCCCTTTAAAACGTCTATTAAAAAAAACAATTACAATAAACATTACAGATAAGAATTTCATAAACCGATCTTACTATATACAAAGTATCTATATAATTCTCATTTGGTAAATAATGTTTAAGGCTTTAGTTTTCTTGGTGAGAAGAGTTAAAGAATAGCATGATTAGAGAAGTGATTTCTCAATCTTATCATTATCTATAAAAAAATTACATTTAACGTTAGCTGTTCAATAAAAAAAAATTTAAAAAAAAAAATCATAAATTTTAATTTTACTTGATTTCCATTACTAATACCTCAACAATAATAAAATATTTATGTTTTTACTTAACAAAAGAACTTGTTCACCTTTAATGTTATTGGCAGCTTCATAGCAGCAGTGGCATTAGAAGTAATTTTTTTTTCTTTTGTTTTTCATCATTATTTAATCTTTTTTAATGCTGCTGCCAACAGTTGTTGCTCATAGCCTGAGATGGCTGTCGCTGCTGTTACTGCCAATAATAAGATGTTTTAAAGTTATGAACAGTTCGTTGGTTACCAAATGTTGTTTCAAAAAAATAAATTAGCAAAAAAAAAAAAGTAAAAATTTACTGGCTTTAAATTTTTCTTTCTACTCCATCGTTTTAAAATTTTTTTATGTGTTCTTCATGTTCATCTTTTCGTAAAGCTAAAGGAAAAATCTTAAATGAAAAATAAGTATATTCTACTATAAATCGAATGATGATGAGGTTAGTTGTTATTGGTGTTGGTATTTATTATTTACTGTCAAAATTACACCAAGAAAAATTAAATTTAGGTTCAAAACCCCGTTCAAATTCAAAATACGTATTGCTGTCCTTTTTAAAATACAAACGGAATTACATAAAAATAATGATAAAAGAAAAATTTATTTAAATGTCATTAATTAAAAAGTATTTTATATTTTTTTATTTTACGTAATCTTCCATCCCTGATTCTACCGTTAACTGAATAACAAAGCCGTAACAATTTTCAAGACAAACAAAATACAACAACATGTAACATAAAAAACTATGTTTTGTTGTTGTGTACAATTTTTTTTTCTAACGATGACATAAATTATAATTCAGTTCTAGTTTAGTTCTAGTTCAGTTCTAGTTCAGTTCTAGTTCAGTTCTAGTTCAGTTCTAGTTCAGTTCTAGTTCAGTTCTAGTTCAGTTCTAGTTCAGATCTAGTTCAGTTCTAGTTCAGTTCTAGTTCAGTTCTAGTTCAGTTCTAGTTCTAGTTCAGTTCTAGTTCAGTTCTAGTTCAGTTCTAGTTCAGCTTCTAGTTCACTCTAGTTCAGTTCTATTCAGTTCTACTTCTAGTTCTAGTTCACCTCTAGTTCAGTTTCAGTTCTAGTTCACTTCTAGTTCAGTTCTAGTTCTAGTTCAGTTCTAGTTCTAGTTCTAGTTTCAGTTCTAGTTCAGCTTCTAGTTCAGTTCTAGTTTCAGTTCTAGTTCAAGTTCTAGTTCAGTTCTAGTTCAGTCTAGTCAGTTTCTAGTTCAGTTCTAGTTCAGTTCTAGTTCAGTTATAGTAGTTCTAGTTCAGTTCTAGTTCAGTTCTAGTTCAGTTCTAGTTCAGTTCTAGTTCAGTTCTAGTTCAGTTCTAGTTCAGTTCTAGTTCAGTTCTAGTTCAGTTCTAGTTCAGTTCTAGTTCATTTCTAGTTCAGTTCTAAGTTCAGTTCTAGTTTCAGTTCTAGTTCAGTTCTAGTTCAGTTCTAGTTCAGTTCTAGTTCAGTTCTAGTTCAGTTCTAGTTCAGTTCTAGTTCAGTTCTAGTTCAGTTCTAGTTCAGTTCTAGTTCAGTTCTAGTTCAGTTCTAGTTCAGTTCTAGTTCAGTTCTAGTTCAGTTCTAGTTCAGTTCTAGTTCAGTTCTAGTTCAGTTCTAGTTCAGTTCTAGTTCAGTTCTAGTTCAGTTCTAGTTCAGTTCTAGTTCAGTTCTAGTTCAGTTCTAGTTCAGTTCTAGTTCAGTTCTAGTTCAGTTTAGTTCAGTTCTAGTTCTCTAGTTCAGTTCTAGTTCAGTTCTAGTTCAGTTCTAGTTCAGTTCTAGTTCAGTTCTAGTTCAGTTCTAGTTCAGTTCTAGTTCAGTTCTAGTTCAGTTCTAGTTCACTTCTAGTTCAGTTCTAGTTCACTTCTAGTTCAGTTCTAGTTTCAGTTCAGTTCTAGTTCAGTTCTAGTTCAGTTCAGTTCTAGTTCAGTTCTAGTTCAGTTCTAGTTCAGTTCTAGTTCAGTTCTAGTTCACTTCTAGTTCAGTTCTAGTTCAGTTCTAGTTCACTTCTAGTTCAGTTCTAGTTCAGTTCTAGTTCAGTTCTAGTTCAGTTCAGTTCTAGTTCAGTTCTAGTTCAGTTCTAGTTCAGTTCTAGTTCTAGTTCAGTTCAAGTTCAGTTCTAGTTCAGTTCTAGTTCAGTTCTAATTCAGTTCTATTTCAGTTCTAGTTCAGTTCTAGTTCAGTTCTAGTTCTAGTTCAGTTCTAGTTCAGTTCTAGTTCAGTTCTAGTTCAGTTCTAGTTCAGTTCTAGTTCAGTTCTAGTTCAGTTCTAGTTCAGTTCTAGTTCAGTTCTAGTTCAGTTCTAGTTCAGTTTAGTTCAGTTCTAGTTCAGTTCTAGTTCAGTTCTAGTTCAGTTCTAGTTCAGTTCTAGTTCAGTTCTAGTTCAGTTCTAGTTCAGTTCTAGTTCAGTTCTAGTTCAGTTCTAGTTCAGTTCTAGTTCAGTTCTATTCAGTTCTAGTTCAGTTCTAGTTAGTTCTAGTTCAGTTTCTAGTTCAGTTCTAGTTCAGTTCTAGTTCAGTTCTAGTTCAGTTCTATTTCAGTTCTAGTTCAGTTCTAGTTCAGTTCTAGTTCAGTTCTAGTTTTCAGTTCTAGTTCAGTTCTAGTTTCGCTCTAGTTCAGTTCCTGTCCTTAAATCTTTTCTCTCTGTGTATTTTTCCAGCTTATACATACACTGGAGATGGGCTTGGTAGCTTGATTGGTAATGTTTTTCTTTCTTTCTCTTTATGCTCAAAATGTTATTCCTGTGGGTACTATGATAAGTTTATTTGTTTACTGTTTGCAATAGATTATTCTTTCAGTTTATTTTTTTTTATTCCAACAGTTGAGGTTTTCGTTTGGGCAAAACAAAAGTGGGGGCAAAAAGTAGCTGGAAAATCAAATAGGTTTTATATTTGTTGTTTTCCCTTGAATGGTCTCTGGTGAGCTTGACCACATAGAGTGTTAAATAGGGCCAATTTTATTTGTTGTTCATTCACATAACAAATATGACCATAATTTTTGTTTCCTTTTTTCCATTTCTTCGGCGTTTAGTCCAAGACGTTGCTCTACAAGAATTGTAAAGCAAATAAAAAAAGTAAGTGCTAAGAAGTGGGGGTATGGTGAGCTACATTAAGTTGCCAATGCAACATTTTAAGATTTTCCTGAGTTTTTTTTATGGCCATTATTATAAACATTTTATGTTTTTAAAAAAAAGTACATTATTAATGTGTTCATATCATAAAATAAACTGCTAAGTCTGTTTTCCCCTTAAAAGATGCTTAAAAGTAGGCCATGAAAGTTTAATAAAGTATTACAGGGGCCCTTTAAAAAAGATTGACTGACTGGAAGGGATTTTCTTTTCACATTATTCTGTTTTTTATTTCGTTTCAAATGTATTTCTTTTTTAACAAATTTCTAACTTTATGCTTTTATTTTTATTGTTTTGATTACTTGTTTTTTTTTTTCGTGTTGGCCTTCAAATGATGTGTGTATAAAGATAAATTGTGTTGGAATTATAATTAATGATGCATCTACAATTTTTTATGGCCATTTTTGTTTTTCTCATGTTTCAATAAATATTTGTGGTTAAATGCTGAGACTTAAGTGGGTTTATCGTTGGGGAAAACTTTTTTCATTTTTGGTTTTGTTATCTTGTTTGTTACTTTTGACAGTAGATCAAAGAATTAATTGAAAATGCCAAAAAATTAATGATAAAATCAATGAAATTTAATAAATATAAAAAAATTGTTTGCGTTGCCAGTTAATGCGTTGGTTAATGTTTTTAACTGTGTAGAGGCCGAAGCAGGATTTTTTTGTATTAATAAATATATAACAAGGTCGACGATGACATGTTTTGACATAAAACATATTTTTTATTAATTTAGTTTTTGCGTACGTACTCATGGAAAATCATCAACGTAGAAGCTTCCAAACTGAACTAGAACTGAACTAGAACTGAACTAGAACTGAACTAGAACTGAACTAGAACTGAACTAGAACTGAACTAGAACAGAACTAGAACTGAACTAGAACTGAACTAGAACTGAACTAGAACTGAACTAGAACTGAACTAGAACTGAACTAGAACTGAACTAGAACTGAACTAGAACTGAACTAGAACTGAACTAGAACTGTACTAGAACTGAACTAGAACTGAACCAGAACAAGAATTGAAATAGACCAAGAATTGAAAAGGAACAAAATGAAACAGATCTAGAACAGGAGTTGAAGTAGTGAAATTGTATGAAAATCGGACTTTTGCTTTTTCCCGTGTACAAAATCAAGCAGTTTTTTAATAAAACATCTTAGAAATGTGAAACATATTCTACCACGTTAAAAAATTATTGGTTTGGAAAAAACCTCATAAATATCACACAATTTGAAATACGGCGAGATATTAATTTCTATCTTTTTTATTTTTATATTTGACTAAATAACCACTATTTTTCTGGTAGTCCTTATTTGAAAGCTATAAAAAACTAGGAAATCATTTTAATAAATGACATTCGTCCATAAACTCCATTGAATGTTGGTTCTCTATGGTAACAAACAATTTTGTGAAAATAATCATGAATTGTAAACATTTTGTTTGTTAACCAGTTATTCCCTTGCCATTGAGGTTAGGAATGTGTAAAGGAACATTTTACAGTTACAGAGATAAATTGATCCAATACGAGAATAAAATATTTTGAATGTGACAATAAAAATAATATTAATCTATCAAATATTTACATACATACATATGTATGCAGGTATGTTGAAAGCAGACACACTTTTGTGATTGATTCTATTTGCAATATTGCTTTTGATTGAAAATATAGGTAATCACAGATTATGGCCCAACTAAGAATATAATCTTAATACAGGTATATTAGTACCACACCCAATAATAGTGCTACATATTAATAATTATCTATATATTATTAAAGTTTATGATATGTAAATGCTAATTTGAATAATTGATCAATTTTAAATCAATTAAATCAAGAATTTAAAATGGTTTTGGACGACCCCTATATGTATTACAATTTCTATCTTTTTGTGGTCTCTCCTAATA
>NW_023995611.1:37500-70000 GCF_015586225.1 Lucilia sericata | reverse complement strand
CATGACTTAATGATTATACAAAGCAATTCATGACCTAATGATTACACAAAGTAATTCATTACTTATTGACTACACAAAGTAATTCATGACTTAATGATTACTAATTCAATACTAAATGATTACGCGAAGTAATTCATAATTTAATGATTACACAAAGTAATTCGTGACTTAATGGTTACACAAAGTAATTCGTGACTTAATGGTTACACAAAGTAATTCGTGACGTACTGATTACACAAAGTAATTCATTGTCAAAATTTAAATTATATGTATTTGTAATTGGAAAAACTTCAATTACAATTACTTCACATGTAACTGTAATTAAAATGTAATCATTAACCTCCCCCAGCCCGGTTTAAAAAATGTTATTTTTGGTGAAGAGGTCTATGAAAACTTTTTATTAGAACTGAACTGAACTATAGCTTTTCAGCTTACGATATCTAACTTTGGTTAATATTTTATTACAGTAGTGGTAGTTATTTGTGATGTTCTTTTTTTTGTACTTCTGTAAATAGTAGACAAGTAGTAGTAGTAGCAGTAGTAATATGAATGACTGACTGACTAAGAACAAACAGAAAATATAATAAAAAAAGTAGAGAACATGACATAAGTAGTTGTTTCCGGATTTAAGAAAATCATTTCACAAATGCATTGAGGTGAAAATACTGTAATGTATGACTTCCGTTTTAGTTATACAAAAACACACTCAGAACAGACACAAATATTATTTCAACTTTTTCTTTTCCTTTCCTACATACACGAAGTAGTAACCTTTTGAAGGTTTCTCGACATTTATATTGTTTTTAGGGTTGGTCTTCTTGAATTTTTTTTCTTTATTTTCTGCTGCGGCACAAGTCGTTAAAGTCATAAAAGACGTGTGTAGCCAAAAATTATGATGATGGTAATGATGTTGATGAGTTTTGGGGAGGTGGATGTTTGAATGAATGCTGTTAAAGAAGAACAATTTTTTTTTTTGCAAACAATAAATGTAAAGTGCTAAAGTCAAATTCCATTGATTTAGTAGTGTATGTTTTTGTTTAAATGGATGAGTTTAATTTTTTTTATTTTGATTCTAAATAGGTGATGTTTATCATTGTTTAGCAAATATGTGTCTCTCTGTATATGGTGATGTATTATACATACATATGTAAATGTCTAAGTCAATAATGAATACTAATGTGCGTGCGTGAGAGTACATGAGTGTTTTTAAACGGTTTAAATAGAAAGTGGAAAAGGAACCGAACAATGGGCCGAAATATTTTTAGCATTTTGAAATGCCGTTTAGACAGAAGGACGGACATGGGGAAATCAACTTAGGAAGTAATTAGTAGTATTTCAAAAAAGTACTTTTTTGTTAAGAAATCAAAACCATTTACTTTAAAATTTACTTAAATTTCCTTAAAACTCGAAAAACTTCATAAATAAGTCTCCCACTGTGCAATTGTATATAAAGGATGAATGAAACCTTTAAGAATAATGTCTCTCCTCTAGAGCATCAATTTTTATAGCGCTTTTAGCTTAAATTTTTCTCATTTTTTGCGCCTGACTCTAAGAATGAGTTTAAGTATATTTATTTATATTTATTTTATTTTATTTCTATAGCAAGTATTTTTATACATCTAATGTATTTATCAATGAAAATAAATGTAAGCTTGAGTAAATGTGTATACTGGGTGGGTATATGTATGTATGCGAAGTAAATGTGTATGTTTGAGTCTATATGTGCTTAGGATTTATTTTAACAGATAAATAAACATTAAAACCCATTTAAACGTATTATTTTATATTATTTGTGCCTATTTTGACTTTTTACAGTTACACAGACAGACAGACAGTCATACAGACATACAAACAGCCAGTCAGCCATGCTATTTAAGCTAAAATGAAGGAATTTCTTTTATTATCACAACAAAAGTCTAAGCCGGGTCAAATGAAGAAAAAATAAAGTACATACATATTTGTATTTATGTTTTGAAATGTGTTCAATGCATTAAATTGATATTAAAGTAATAAGAATGAAGAATGAAAAGTATCATAAATTTGACAAAACAAATACATACATGTGTTGCCATTTTCTTTATAATAATGAATAAAGAAATGTAGAGAAAAATGAGACTTGCTGTTGATACTTTAGCGTTTACAAGGCCAGATTATTTAAAAGAATGAACTGTAATGCATTCAATTTGTTGGAACAAATTTTTCTATAATAACTAGTCTTGTAAAGACTCTTTCTAAAACAGTTATGCATAGGCACTTGCCTAGAGACAACAGTCTGGCAAAGATAATTTTCCACAGAAAACTATATTGCAAAGACACTTGTCCATATAAAACAGTCTTGCAAAGACACTTGTCTGTAGAATGCCCTCTTGTAAAGATACTTGTCCATAGAAAACAGTCTTGCAAAGAAAATTTAGCAAAGTTATCAGTCTCTAGAAAACAGTCTCGTAAAGACTGTCTATAGACAATAGTCTTACAAAGATACATTTCCTTAGACAAGTCACTTGTCTATTGACACTAGTCTTGTAAAAACACTTACCTATAGAAAACAGTCTTGCAAAGACAGTCGTCTAAAGAAAACAATCTTGCAATGATAATTGTCCATAGAATACAGTCTTGCCAGACACTTGCCTATAGAAAACAATCTGACAAAGATATCTGCAAAGTCTTGCAAATACAGCCTTACAACGACCCTTGTGTTGCACTTGTCTATAGAAAGTAGTCTTGCAAAGACACTTGTCTGTAGATAACACTCTTGCAATGACTTTTGTCAAAAGAGAGTACTTTATAGCGAAAGATCTTGCAAGTACATCTATTTATCTATTTATTTATCTATTTATTTATTTATTTATCTATCTATCTATCTATCTATCTATCTATCTATCTATCTATCTATCTATCTATCTATCTATCTATCTATCTATCTATCTATTCTATCTATCTATCTATCTATCTATCTATCTATCTATCTATCTATCTATCTATCTATCTATCTATCTATCTATCTATCTATCTATCTATCTATCTATCTTATCTATCTATCTATCTATCTATCTATCTATCTATCTATCTATCTATCTATCTATCTATCTATCTATCTATCTATCTATCTATCTATCTATCTATCTATCTATCTATCTATCTATCTATCTATCTATCTATCTATCTATCTATCTATCTATCTATCTATCTATCTATCTATCTATCTATCTATCTATCTATCTATCTATCTATCTATCTATCTATCTATCTATCTATCTATCTATCTATCTATCTATCTATCTATCTATCTATCTATCTATCTATCTATCTATCTATCTATCTATCTATCTATCTATCTATCTATCTATCTATCTATCTATCTATCTAATCTATCTATCTATCTATCTATCTATCTATCTATCTATCTATCTATCTATCTATCTATCTATCTATCTATCTATCTATCTATCTATCTATCTATCTATCTATCTATCTATCTATCTATCTATCTATCTATCTATCTATCTATCTATCTATCTATCTATCTATCTATCTATCTATCTATCTATCTATCTATCTATCTATCTATCTATCTATCTATCTATCTATCTATCTATCTATCTATCTATCTATCTATCTATCTATCTATCTATCTATCTATCTATCTATCTATCTATCTATCTATCTATCTATCTATCTATCTATCTATCTATCTATCTATCTATCTATCTATCTATCTATCTATCTATCTATCTATCTATCTATCTATCTATCTATCTATCTATCTATCTATCTATCTATCTATCTATCTATCTATCTATCTATCTATCTATCTATCTATCTATCTATCTATCTATCTATCTATCTATCTATCTATCTATCTATCTATCTATCTATCTATCTATCTATCTATCTATCTATCTATCTATCTATCTATCTATCTATCTATCTATCTATCTATCTATCTATCTCATCTATCTATCTCTATCTATCTATCTATCTATCTATCTATCTATCTATCTATCTATCTATCTATCTATCTATCTATCTATCTATCTATCTATCTATCTATCTATCTATCTATCTATCTATCTATCTATCTTATCTATCTATCTATCTATCTATCTATCATATCTATCTATCTATCTATCTATCTATCTAATCTATCTATCTATCTATCTATCTATCTATCTATCTATCTATCTATCTATCTATCTATCTATCTATCTATCTATCTATCTATCTATCTATCTATCTATCTATCTATCTATATATCTATATATCTATCTATCTACCTATCTATCTATCTACATATCTAAATATCTTTACAAGATATATCTTGTAAAGATAGAATCAGGTCTTGCAAACACTCAAGTCAATGGATAAATTTATTGGAAATACATTTTACTATAGTAACTAGTCTTGCAAATACATTTATCTGCATAATAGTGTCTGCATATAAGACTTGTTTGTATTTGCAAGCCTTGCAAAAGCAAAAGTTAATGAAAAGATTTATTGCAAATACACTTTACTATAGTGAATGGTCTTGTAAATACATTTGTCTGCATAAAAGTATCTGGCAAATACACATGTTTTAAGATACAGTTAATGAAAAACTTTTCTTTATGTGTTCAGATTTGTTAAATAAATCACTACTTTGCAGCTCTGCTTCTAATATATATATATATATGTATATAGACACTGACATCTATCCAAGAACTTACAAGACATTTTATTATTATCGAAATGAATGAATAATAGAATGAAATATAAGAATGAACATAAATAAATATATAGTACATACACATACATATTTTCATACATACATATGTATGCGAAGTAAAATAAGTAAAAATTTATTTACATTTGTATAATTTTATTTATCCATTACTCGTATAACATTCATTGACTTCTATTAACACATGATGTTCTTTTTAGTGCGAAAAAAACATTAAAATGCTAAGTAAGGTTATAAAAAGCTATACAATCATACAATCAATAATGATTTAAAGTAGTGCTAGGAAAAGAACGAAAAGGAACTATAGAAAAGGATGAGAAGGAATTTAATATGAAAAGTACTCTTACAGGAGAATAACAATAATTTACACTTTTTTATAGGGAACTATGGAAGGGGAAGAAAAAAAATGTTAATAAGGATTATTTTTTAACATTTTTAGGTCTCTTTAGTTTCTTATAGAAATTTTCTGTTAATAATGTCAATTTTAACATTTCATTAAAAAAAACTAAAAAATATCTCCAACAAAAAAAAAAAAAAAAACTTTTATTCCATCAAAATACTTCCAACAGTTTTACAGAGGCTTTTTTTACATCACATCATATGACTTTTGCAAAAGACTCAAAACAAAAAACCCAACTTTGCTTTCAAACAATATTATGACAACAGCAATCGAGCTTTGCAGCAACAACTTTTTTTCATTTTCCTTATTAAAAAAAATGTAATGTACTCTTTATAGAAAAACAAAATATGCCGCTGAGTTTATGAGGAAAGATTTTTTTTTCAAAATTTAAATAATAAAAAAATTTACAAACTGTGTTTATATTAAAAAAGTTTTTATTGTAAGTTACGCCTACTGTTCACTGAAAAAAGCTTTACAAACAAAATTAATTTACACAAGAAGGTACAAGTTGAAGAGGATTGACAATTGTTGGGAAGTTCATATCTTGTTTTTTTTTCGAAATTTTAATGGTTCAATTAATATTTGCATATTATTTAGTTTAAAACACCTACAACTACTTAGTGGTAGTAATCGAGAACATTTTTTTAAGTATTAAAATAAAATTTTTAAAAAAGAGAAATGTTTTGTAAAGACTCATGTGGATAGAAATAAGTCTTGCAAAGACTTTTCTCTATAGAACTGAATCTTTCAAATATACGTATCTATCGAATTGAGTCTTTCATAGACAGTCGAAAACAGAAACGAATTTTAAGAAGACAAAGAAACGAGTTTTGCAAAGTCTATCGTGTTTAGAAACGAGTCGTTTAAAGACGCTTGTCTAAGGAAACGAGTCCTGTAGAAAAGGCACTTGCATACAAACGAGTCTTGCAAATACATTCGTATATAAAACGAGTCTTGTAAAGTTTCTTGTCTTTAGAAATTAGTTTTGCAAAGATGTTGCCTAAAAAAACGAGTCTTGTAAAGTTTATAGAAACCAGACTTGCAACACACTTTTCTATATATGAGACTTACAAAATCTCTTGCCTGTAGAAACGAAAGAAACATTTCTATATAAAAAAGACTTGTAAATACAATTGTCTATATAAACAAGACTTGCAAATACCCTAGTATAAAGAAACGAGTCTTGTAAACACATGTCTATAGAAGCGAGTCTTGTAATGAGAATCATCTACAGAAACGACTCTTGCAAAGATGTTTTTTGAAGTCTCTTGTGTCTTTAGAAATGCGACGTATAAAGACACATGCCAATGAAATCGAGTCTTGCAAATAAAATTGTTCATGTTAAATGTACTTGTCTTGTAAAAACACTTGTACATAAAACAAGTCTTGTAAAGTCCGTTATTTATAGAATTTAGTCTTGCAAAGACTTTTGCTTCTAGAAACGAGTTCTTCCATAGACAGAAGTCTTGCAAAGGAAGGAGTCTTGCAAATATGTTTGTTCATAGAAACAAGTCTTGTAAAGTCTGTTGTCTATAGAATTTAGTCATGCAAATACTATTTCTTCTTGAAACAAGCCTTGCAAGGATAGCAGTCTGTAGAGAAGAGTTTTACAAAGTCTCTAATGTATATAGAAGTTAATTCACAATTTTCTATATAATCGATTCCTTCATAGACAGAAGTTTTGCAAAGAATGGAGTCTTGCAAAGATGTTTGTTCATAGAAACTAGATTTTGGAAGACTCTGTTCTAGAAACGAGTCGTTTAAATAAACTTATCAATGTAAACGAATCCTGCAAATGAAACTTTCTGTAGAAAAGACACTTGTATACAACTGAGTCTTGTAAACACTCTTGTATGTATATTCAGGCAAAGTCTTCTGTCTAAATAACAAGTTTTGTAAAGATATTTATCTAAAGAAAAGTGTTGGGCAAAATCTCTTGTGTAAAGAAATTAGTCGAGTCAAGACACTTTTCCATAGAAATAAGTCTTGAAAATGCAATTATTGCCTAAAGAAACGAGTCTTGCAAAATCTCTTGTCTATAGAAACGATAAGTGCAAAGATACAATGATATGAGTCTGGCAAAGAGATTTGCCTGTAGAACGATTCCTGTAAATATATTTAAACAGTAGAAGATTGTTTTGCAATTTAATTGTATGTAGAAGAGACCCTTGTATAAAATCAAGTCTTGTAAATACTTTTGTTTCAACAAATTAGTCTTGCAAAGTCATTTCTTTATAGAAATTAGTCTTGTAATGGCAATTGCCTAAAGAAACTTGTTTTGCAAGGTCTTTTGTCTATAGAAACTAGTCTTGCAAAGACGCTTGTTAACACGACCCTTGCAAATACATTTGTATATAAAAATGAGTCTTGCAAAGACACTTGTCTATAGAAATGCGTCTGGCAAAGAGATTTGTCTATAGAAACGCGATTTTGTAAGTCGAATAATGCTTTGCAAGAGACCCTTGTATGAAATCAAGTCTTGTAAATACTTTTGTCTAAAATTAGAATTGTAATGGCAATTACGTAAAGAAACTTGTCTTGCAAGGTCATTTGTCTATTGAAACTAGTCTTGCAAAGACGCTTGTAAACACGATCCTTGCAAATACATTTGTATATAAAAATGAGTCTTGCAAAGACACTTGTCTATAGAAATGCGTCTGGAAAAGAAATTTGTCTATAGAATCGAGATTTTGTAATGGCAGTTGCTAATAGAAACGAGTCTTGCAAAGTCTTTTTTTGGTCTATGCAAACTGGTCTTGCAAAAACGCTTATAGAAACTACACTTGTAAAGATCAGAAAAATACACTTTTACAGAAACGAGTCTCTTAAAAAAGGTCTTGTAAGGTCTCTTTTCTATAGAATTGGGTCTTGCAAAGACATTTTTACATAAAAAAGTCTTGTAAACAAATTTATCCGAAGAAACGAGGCATAGAGAAAATAATACATTTGCTATAGAAACGAGCCTTGTAAAGTTCACGAAATAAAGCTCTTTTTCAATCTAAACACGTTTTAACAAAGTTTAAGAAGATCCAACCACAGATTCAATATTTTGTGAGTCCCATTTATTATTCATATTCAAAATCAATAAAAAAAATAGATTTTTCTCACTTACCGTTGTTGTTGCTGGTGTAGTTGTTGTATGCGGAGTATATGCAGCATAGGCTGGTTGAGGCAATGGAGCCGTATAACGATAGGCCTGTTGAGCAACAGCGGCAGCAGCAGCTGCAGCGGCTGCAGCTGGTGTATAACCTTGAGGGGTCCAGGTGGCGCCACGATATTGAGCACCAGCTAAGCCACCGGCAGCGGCTGCAGCAGCAGCGGCAACAGCTGTTGCTGGACTAGTCATGGCTGGTGGTCGAGGAGCCCCTTTTAAAGTGACCGTAGGAGCTGGGGGCGGAGCTCCCGGAAAGACGTTACGCGGTGGTGGAGGTGGTACAGCTGCTGTAACAGTAGCGGCGGTTGGGGTGGAAGAACTTCCCTAAAAAAAGAAGAAAAATTTCGGAAGAACAATTATTAGTTTTGTTTTATTTTGAAAAAAAAGAAACAAATCTTTTCTATTGACCGTTTTAACTCATGTTTTCGAAATTGACCTAGAGAAATGTAATTACATATACAAACATTGGCAATGTTTGGTTTAAACATGTTTGCCGTTGTTGTTCTATCAAGCTTTTTGGCAAATGTGTTTTACCTACTTGTTTTTCTTCAGCTGCACTACCATGTTTTTATCTCAATGTATAACATGATTTTACCGTTTAGAAAGAAAGTGTATCCCTCGTAATACATGGCATCGTGCGCCCTCAACCACTTGGAAAAATGAAAAGTATTGTTACAGCAACGATTTTCTACATGCAATTTCCTGTTTCGACATTTGCCATTTTACCACTATATCAACTTTTATATACATACATAACTATGTATATATATCTACGATTCCTAGGTTACACTATTACAATTACACATACATTTGGAAAATATGCTCTTGTTTTTAAACGGCAGTTGTAATGACAGCGAGTGGGCGGTATCTTTTACTGGTTGACTGCTCCATTGCCTTATTGTATTTAGTTGTTGCATACCGATTGCAACAATGCAACTCAATTCAACTACTACATACATACATTGTAAAGCAGAGAGAAAAAACTACAGATTTTGTAAAATTTTTTTCAGCTGAACAACTGCCTCACACAAACAAGTTACAAAACAAATACAGAACAATTGAGAGGACAAAATTTCTAATAAAATCTGTGTTTTTTTTTTTTTGGTATTTTTTTAGCGACCGATAACGAAAATATTATTTAGTTTCTGTTGTTATTAAAGACTTATCTTCTGGTTATTTATTTTTACCGAACTTCCGTTGACCAGTTCTTTAGCTGTATGTGTAATAATGAAAAATAACTTTAGCAAAAACACCATTTCTTTAAATCGAACATTGAGTGACAAAAAACAATTTGACCAAAAATTTTTTACAAAAGAAAATTTGATAAAAATTTTCTGCAAAATAAAATTTTATCAAATATTTCTATAGAAAAAAGTTTGACCGAAAATTTTCTATAAAAAGAAAATTTGACCGAAAATTTTCTATAAAAAGAAAATTTGATCGAAAATTTTCTATAAAAATAAAATTTTGACCGAAAATTTTCTATAAAAATAACATTTTGACCGAAAATTTTCTATAAAAATTAAAATTTGACCGAAAATTTTCTATAAAAATTAAATTTTGACAGAAAATTTTCTATAAAAATTAAATTTTGACAGAAAATTTTCTATAAAAATAAAATTTTGACCGAAAATTTTCTATAAAAATAACATTTTGACCGAAAATTTTTTATAAAAATAAAATTTGTTTGAACATTTTCTATAAAAAGAAAATTTGATTGAACATTTTCTATAAAAAGAAAATTTAATTGAACATTTTCTATAAAAACAAAATTTGATTGAATATTTTCTATAAAAATAAAATTTTGACCGAAAATTTTCTACAAAAATAAAATTTTGACCGAAAAATTTTTATAAAAATACAATTTTGACCGAAAATGTTCTATAAGACTAATATTATGACCGAAAATTTTCTATAAAAAGAAAATTTTACCGAAAATGTTCTATAAAGAGAAAATTTACCATAAAAAAAATTTGATCGAAAATTTTCCATAAAAAGAAAATTTTCTATAAAAAGAAAATTTGATCGAAAATTTTCTATAAAAAGAAGTTTTGATCGAAAATTTTCTATAAAAAGAAAATTTGATCGAAAATTTTCTATAAAAAGAAAATATGATCGAAAATTTTCTATAAAAAGAAAATTTGATCGAAAATTTTCTACAAAAAGAAAATTTGATCGAAAATGTTCTATAAAAAGAAAATTTGATCGAGAATTTTCTATAAAAAGAAAATTTGATCAAAAAGTTTCTATAAAAAGAAAATTTGATCGAAAATTTTCTATAAAAAGAAAAATTGATCGAAAATTTTCTATAAAAAGAAAAATTGATCGAAAATTTTCTACAAAAAGAAAATTTCAATCGAATATAACTTTCACAAATGGTGTAAATAAGCATCAAAATTTCAAGGTAATTTGGCCAATGTTGGGAGAAATAAAAATGTCTATGTGTCCGTTTGTGTAACATACATATTCATGACAATCTCTAAATTGCCGCTTAAAATATTTTCATGTTTAAACTGCAAAATTATTTAGCCAATACGAGAAAGCGTGATTCTTTCTGCTTTCATGTAGCAGACCGTGTGTGGTGAGCAAAAATTTTGTTAACAAATGTTGTGTTTCATTTTCAACAACTGCATTTGTAATCAACATCAAGAACAGATAAAATTGCATACACATATAGTACATTTACAATAAACTAATGCAATGCTTACAACGTACATGTGCAGTAGGGTGGTCTGCTATGTATTAAACTCTACTATGACAAATGATAATATCGATTCCTTCAAAAAGACGCCACCCTACTGATGCTATATTTGTATCTATGCTAGAATCATGTACAACGCTTGATGCTCTTTTAAAACGGAAATTGTAGACAAAAAGTTGAAGCAAAAAAAAAAAAAAAAAAAATGCCAAAAAAAACCTGCAACAGCTAAAAGGGCCAAACAATCGATTTTGGCTCAAAAAGTAGAATTTCGTGGCTATTATTGAATAAACCAATTTTGATATATAATGCAACAACTTCTGTGTTAACTACCGGTATCAGTGTCCTTGATAAATGTAAAAAAAAGGTGGTGGCATAAAGGCAGGATACTACTATAACAATGAATGTGTTCAATATAAATACAAACAATGTTTATTTTCGGCTAATAAACTGCAGTATTTTTTTAAAAGTTCAGGAAAAAGGAAAAAAAATTGTTTTTTTATTTCAAATTAGAAACATTATTTGGTTTTTCTTTATTTCTTTCTCCATGTTGTCTTCGCATAAGAATTGAATAGCAAATATTTACGATATTTATTTTTTATATGTTCTACAATAAATGATTTATTGGCCAATCATTTGATTTTAGTTTATTGATGTTATAAAAAGAAAATTAACAAAAACAAAACTATAAAATTAAAGAACGCAGTCAGAACTTAAATTTCCATAAAAAGAAAATTTAATCGAAAATTTTATATAAAAGCAGAATTTCATCAAAAATTTTCTATAAAAAGAAAATTTGATTGAAAATTTTCTATAAAAAGAAAATTTGATCGAAAATTTTCTATAAAAAAAAAATTTGATTGAAGATTTTCTATAAAAACAAAATTAAATCGAAAATTTTGTATAAAAACAAAATTTTATTGAACATTTTACTATAAAAAGAAAATTTGATTGAAAATTTTCTATAAAAAGAAAATGTAATTGAAGATTTTCTATAAAAAGAATATTTAATGGAAAATTTTCTATAAAAAGAAATTTTGATCGAACATTTTCTATAAAACGAAAATTTGATCGAACATTTTCTATAAAACGAAAATTTTATCGAAAATTTTCTATAAAACGAAAATTTGGTCGAAAATTTTCTATAAAAACAATATTTAATGGAAAATTTTCTATCAAAAGAAAATTTGATGGAAAATCTTCTATAAAAAGAAAATTTGATGGAAAATTTTCCATAAAAAGAAAATTTGATGGAAAATATTCTATAAAAAAATTTGATGGAAAATTTTCTATAAAAAGAAAATTTGATGGAAAATTTTCTATAAAAAGAAAATTTTATGGAAAATTTTCTATAAAAAGAAAATTTGATGGAAAATATTCTATAAAAAAAAATTTTATGGAAAATTTTCAATAAAAAGAAAATTTGATGGAAAATTTTCTATATAATTAAAATTTGATGGGAAAATTTCTATAAAAATAAACTTTGATGGAAAATTTTCTATAAAAAGAAACTTTGATGAAAATTTTCTATAAAAAGAAACTTTGATGGAAAATTTTCTATAAAAAGAAAATTTGATGGAAAATTTTCTATAAAAAGAAAATTTGATGGAAAATTTTCTATATAAAGAAAATTTGATGGAAAATTTTCTATAAAAAGAAAATTTGATGGAAAATTTTCTATAAAAAGAAACTTTGATGGAAAATTTTCTATAAAAAGAAACTTTGATGGAAAATTTTCTATAAAAAGAAAATTTGATCGAATATTTTCTATAAAAAGAAAATTTGATCGAAAATCTTCTATAAAAAGAAAATTTTATCGAAAATTTTCTTTTAAAAGAAAAGTAGATTGAAAGTCTTCTAAAAAATTTATCGAAAATTTTCTATAAAAAATATTATCGAAAATTTTCTAAAAAAAAAATTGTGATTGAAAAATTTTTTTAAAAAGAAAATTTGAACGAAAATTTTCTATAAAAAGAAAATTTTGACCGAAAATTTTTCTATAAAAAGAAAATTTGATGGAAAGTTTTCTATAAAAATTTTCGATAAATTTTTCTACAAAATCGAAATTTTATCAAAAACTTTTTTTTAACACTAAATTTTATCGAAAATTTTCTATGAAAAGAAAATTTGATCCAAAAAATTCTGTATAAAAAGAAAAATTGATCCTTTGATATTTGAAATTTGATTTATAAAATTTGATCTAAAATTTTCTATAAAAGAAAATTTGATCGAAAAATTTTAATAAAAAGAAAATTTAATCGAAAAATGTTTATGAATTTTTTTATTTTATGAAAATTTTCTATAAGTAAATTTTATTGAAAAAGTTCTATAAGAAGAATTTTTTTTTTTTTTAATTTTAAAAAAAAATTATTAAAAATTTTATATGAAAAAAAATTTTAATCAAAAATTTTCTATAAAAAAAAATTCATCGAAAATTTTCTATTTTTTCATATTTTTCGCGGTTTAAATTCTTTAAGATGTCAATAAAAGTCCATAATAATAAATATTTATGATAAGCAATCCATAATGTATAAATGAAAACAAAAGTAGAAATAAGTATAAAAACAACATAAACTCTGTAATATAAACTGAATTCAAACAATATGACTGACCGATTCATTATTAGAAATAAAGAATTTATTGTGCCAAAGAAAAATTACACAGCCACACAAATACATAATAGAGAAATAATCGATAATGATCTTTTAATAACATAATTATTATTAAAACGAAAATCTTTCTCTAAAAAATTGTGTTCGCATTCAATGACTAAATATGAAGTTTGATAAAATTAAAAAAGTTTTAGCAGTTTTTCAAATAAATCTTAAAAAGTTGTTGTTTACTAAAACTACTCCTTGACGGTCTGAATACTACACTTGAAGCTCTATTATAAATTTGTCCAAATCGAAAAATAGATTGAGCAACATTTGTACTATTTTTAGTATAATCGTTTGTCCGCTTTTAGTAACAAATGTTCTCTGGGATAACCTTAATATGAGTATATGTTTGAATGCATGTGTCTTGCTGTAAAAGCTTTTTTTGGTAGCCATAATAAAAACATACATCTGTTTTGTTTTTGTTATTGTTGCTGCCCCAAATGACAGCTTAAATGCTGGCCTTTATTTGTTTTAGCCAAATAAAAACAAAGACGACATATACATACATACACATGTATGTATGTAGAAGAAGCAAAACAACATCATAGAAAAGAGACCGAAAAAAAACTAGAGGTCATCAATAAAGCACAGCTGACGCAAATTTAAACATGAAAAAGATTTTGTTTTATTTTTTTGTTATTATTTTTGCTTTATTTCTCTAAAAAAAAACATATTTTCCAATCATACTTCTCCACCAGCTTCTCTAGTTACCACCAACTATATGTTGTGTTAAAGAAAACGTAGCATCATGATGCATATGGCGATATGGTTTTTAATGGGTCTTGGATATGTTTTATTCGTCAAACACCCCTACCAGAGCTTTGGTTTTACTGTTTTGTCAAACAATAGAAAAATATGCTTTGGAGGACCTTTTCAAAGCCTGCAGTACTGAGTGAATGGCCTGAAGAAAAGATTTTTAGATATTGTTTATTACTTATTGCAGTTGCATATAACAGTTCAAGAAGGAAGGAAACGGAAAATGTCCACACACATATAGACGATTACGGCAGTCACAGATTACTTGCAGTGGGTGAAGTAACTGCTTTTTAAAGTTACCAGCAAATAAAAGCTTCTCTTGGATTATTAGGGGAAGCTTAAGTAATGCTTTGAGATAATATGTGTAAAAAAGAGGACAGTGACTTTTTATAAATCTGCCGGGGATATTTATAATGTATGTGTATAATGTATAATGATGGTGACGTTGATGGTAATATTAAAAATGACAAAGTAATTAGATGTTCATCATACTGTTGACAGGAAATATACATAATTTTGTTGTTGTTATTTGAAATCATGACTCAACTAACCTAACTAAATAACTAACTAACTAAGCTACTAACTAATAACTAACTAACTAACTAATAACTAACTAACTAACTAACTAACTAACGATAACTAACTAACATAACGAACTAACTAACTAACTAACGAACTAATACCTAACTAACTAACTAACTAACTAACTAACTAACTAACTAACTAACTAACTAACGAACTAACTAACTTAACTAACTAACTAACTAACTAACTAACTAACTAACTAACTAACTAACTAACGAACTAACTAACTAACTAACTACTAACTACTAACTAACTAACTAACTACTAACTAACTAACTAACTAACTAACTAACTAACTAACTAACTAACTAACTAACTAACTAACTAACTAACTAACTAACTAACTAACTAACTAACTAACTAACTAACTAACTAACTAACTAACTAACTAACTAACTAACTAACTAACTAACTAACTAACTAACTAACTAACTAACTAACTAACTAACTAACTAACTAACTAACTAACTAACTAACTAACTAACTAACTAACTAACTAACTAACTAACTAACTAACTAACTAACTAACTAACTAACTAACTAACTAACTAACTAACTAACTACTAACTAACTAACTAACTAACTAACTAACTAACTAACTAACTAACTAACTAACTAACTAACTAACTAACTAACTAACTAACTAACTAACTAACTAACTAACTAACTAACTAACTAACTAACTAACTAACTAACTAACTAACTAACTAACTAACTAACTAACTAACTAACTAACTAACTAACTAACTAACTAACTAACTAACTAACTAACTAACTAACTATCTAACTATCTAACTAACTAACTAACTAACTAACTAACTACCTATCTAACTAACTAACTTCTAAAAAAGAAAATTTAAACGAAAATTTTCTAAAAAAGAAAATTAAACGAAAATTTTCTAAAAAGGAAAATTTAAACGAAAATTTTCTAAAAAGGAAAATTTAAACGAAAATTGTCTAAAAAAGAAAATTTAAACGAAAATTTTCTAAAAAAGAACATTTAAACGAAAATTTTCTAAAAAAGAACATTTAAACGAAAATTTTCTAAAAAAGAAAATTTAAACGAACATTTTCGATAAAAGAAAATTTAAGTGAAAATTTTCGATAAAAGAAAATTTAAGTGAAAATTTTCGATAAAAGAAAATTTAAGTGAAAATTTTTGATAAAAGAAAATTTAAGTGAAAATTTTTGATAAAAGAAAATTTAAGTGAAAATTTTCGATAAAAGAAAATTTAAGTGAAAATTTTTGATAAAAGAAAATTTAAGTGAAAATTTTCTATAAAAGAAAATTTAAGTGAAAATTTTCTATAAAAGAAAATTTAAATGAAAATTTTATATAAAAGAAAATTTAAGTGAAAATTTTCTATAAAAGAAAATTTAAGCGAAAACTTTCTATAAAAGAAGATTTCACCGAAAACTTTCTATAAAAGAAAATTTCACCGAAAACTTTCTATAAAAGAAAATTTCACCGAAAATTTTCTATAAAAGAAAATTTTACAGCAAACTTTCTGTGAAACCAAATTTGACCGCAAATTTTCTATAAAAGAAAATTCCACCGAAAATTTTCTAAAAAAGAAAATTGGTCTAAAAATTTTTTTAGATTTACATCGATTTTTAGTTTAAAAATTGTTTTTCCTTTTCCCCTTTTTTAGTTCATATTTCATAAAAGCCCACTAAAATCTTTACACATGCAACAGTCATCACGTTTCCATTGTTCAAAAACATAAAATGCATTTAAGTTTAGTATTTAAAATACAGCCAAGAAAAACTTTTCATATTTCTTTTGTTTTCGGCCTTTTCTTTGTTTATGAAAAACGGAAAAAAGAAAGACTGTTTTTTTTTTTTTTGGTTTGTTGTCAGGTAATTGACTAAAGAAAGAATGAATAAAAATTCAAATACACAAAGAAAAGACAAGGAATAAGAACTAAACTAAAAGAAAGTGAGTTTATTGTTGTAGTAGTTGTAGTCAAAGTTTCCTGTTCTAGCATTTTTCTTTTTTATTTCATTAATAATAATTTTTTTCTCATTGACAACTCTCTCTCTCGGTTTAGCTTTCAAAAAGTCATAAGAGAAGGAACTTCTTTTTCTTAAGTTTATTTAACTTTGTGTGAGTGTTTATGTTGGTGGAGGTGTGGCATTTGTTTGTGTATGTGTGTGAGAACAATGGTTTCCGGTTTTCATTTTAATTTATGATTTTTTATTATTTGCTGTTTTTTGTATTTCTTTAATTTATGCAATTCTTATTGTTTTGTTAGTTTTTCTATTGTGTATTCTTAAGAATGGGATAATAGAAATAAAAGTGCGTAAGTTTTTTTCAAGAAGGAAATAAAATAGTTTTTTTTTTTCATTTAATTTAGTAGAAATTAAATGTTCATTTAGTTTTTAACTTGAAAATCTGTTTATTTGTTCCTCAAAAATCACTTTAAAACTTCAAAGCTGGTAAGACAAGGGTTAAGATTAAACTTTTTAATAACAAATTTCCTTCCTATTTGAAAAATAAATAATCTCCATAAACATTTACATCCTTGTCGAATCTGTGATAGCTTTTTAAAAAGCCACAAATGTTTTTTATCACACTTAAGATTTTTAATCAACAGATTGAAATTGTGGCCAAAAATATACACTTAAATACACACGCTTCCTAGCAATTAATCAATCATTTCAAATTAAACATTCTTCGCAAAAAAAAAACTTTCTAATTGCTGTGACTCAAAACAATCTTATTTCCACAACACTTTTGTTAGAAAAAGGAAAATATTAATACTTACTTTCAAATAAAATGAAAATGTATTAATTTCAAATTTTGCCACTTAAATTTTATACACAGAGACCCCAAGACAATAAGCAGCAAGTCAAGTGATGAAAGGGAGGGAGAAAATGCTTAAAAAATAAGTAAGTTATGTTTAAATGCCCAAAAATACAGCCAGGACTTGTTAAACGGCTGTTGCAAAATAATAATTATTTTAAATTTATAAAAATGTATTGTTCTTAGGCCTGGGTGTAATTATCATCATCATCATAATCATCATTATGGGTACTATGTTGTTGAAAATTACTTTACTTTGAACAAAATTATTAAGCAGTCAGCTACAAAAACTTAAAATCCATACAATTAAACTCATTAATTTTGTAATGAAGAGGCATTAATCATTGGCAATAACTATGAAATGAAGGCAACCGAACAGCAACAACAACAAAAATCTCAAAGTTACACATATACACACTCATATACAGCCGAAGAAAAAAGGAAGGCAACTTGTTAAACTCAAACATAAATTTCTACACCAAACTCATGTACAGACTTATTTATACATATATGAACAGCGAGACAGAAAATTATAGAAACGATTAGATTAAACATATAGTGACTATAGACTCCATAGTCAAGTGACTACTGTCCCTATATTTATGTGACTACGGTCCCTATAGTCAAGCGAATATAGTCCCTATAGTCCAGTGACTGTAGTCTCTATAGTCCAGTGACTATAGTCTCCATAGTTAAGTGACTAGTCTGTAGAGTCCAGTGACTATAGTCTCTATAGTGCAGTGACTATAGTCTGCATAGTCCAATGACTCTAGTTTGTATAGTCCAGTGACTATAGTCTCTATAGTGCTGTGACTATAGTCTGCATAGTCCAGTGACTATAACCTCTATATTCCAGTGACTATAGTCTCTATAGTCCAGTGACTATAGTCTTTATGGTCCAGTGACTACAGTCTCTATAATACAGTGGCTATACTCTATAGCCTCTATAGTACAGTGACTATAGCCTCTATAGTACAGTGACTATAGCCTCTATAGTACAGTGACTATAGCCTCAATAGTACAGTGACTATAGTCTCTATAGTGCAGTGACTATAGTCTCTATAGTCCAGTGACTATAGTCTCTATAGTCCAGTGACTATACTTTCTATAGTCCTATGACTATAGTCACTGTAATCCTTACGGTGACTACAGTCTCTATAGTACAGTGACTATAGTCTTTGTAGTACAGTGACTATAGTCTCTATAGTGATATGACTATAGTCTGTATAGTCCAGTGAATATAGTCTCTATAGTCCAGTGACTATAGTCTCTATAGTCCAGTGACTATTGTTCCTATAGTCCAGTGACTATAGTCTCTATAGTCCAGTGACTATAGTCTCTATAGTGAAATGACTATAGTCTGTATAGTCCAGTGAATATAGTCTCTATAGTCCAGTGACTATAGTCTCTATAGTCCAGTGACTATATTTTCTATAGTCCTGTGACTATAGTCCCTATAGTCCAGTGAATATAGTCTCTATAGTCCAGTGACTACAGTCTATATAGTCTAGTGACTATAGTCTCTATAGTACAGTGAGTATCGTCTCTATAGTCCAGTGACTATAGACTATATAGTCCATTGACTATAGTCTCTGTAGTTCATTGACTATAGTCTCTAAAGACCAGTGACTATAGTCTATATAAACGAGTAACTATATTCTCTATTGTGCAGTGACTATAGTCTATATAACCGAGTGACTATTGTCTCTATTGTCCAGTGACTGTAGTCTCGATAGTCCAGTGACTTTAGTCTTTATAGTTCACTGATTATAGTCTCCATTGTCCAGTAACTATAGTCTCTATATTCCTGTGAATGTAGTCTTTATAATCCAGACTATAGTCTCTATAGTGCAGTGCCTATAGTCTATCTAGTCCAGTGGCTATACTGTCTACAGTCCAGTGACTATAGTCTCTATAATTCAGTGACTACAGTCTCTGTAGTCCAGTGATTATAGTCTCTATAATCCAGTGACTACAGTCTCTGTAGTCCAGTGACTATAGTCTCTATAGTCCAGTGACTATAGTCTCTGTAGTCCAGTGACTATAGTCTCTGTAGTCCAGTACCTATACTCTCTATAGTCCTGTGACTATAGTCTCTGTAGTCCAGTGACTATAGTCTCTGTAGTCCAGTACCTATACTCTCTATAGCCCTGTGACTATACATAGTCCCTATAGTCCAGTTACTATAGTCTCTATAGTCCATTGTCAATTATTTTCATAGTCCAGTGACTATAGTCTCTATAGTTCAGTGACTATAATCTCTACAGTCCAGTGATTATAGTTTCTATAATCCAGTGACTATAGCCTCTATAGGCCAATCATTATAGTCTCTATAGGCAAGTGATCGTAGTCTTTATAGTTTAATGTCTATGTATAGTCCCTATAATCCAGTATAGTATAGTTCCTACTGTTCATTGAATATAGTACCCATAGTGCTGACACTTTAGATTCTATATTTCAGACACTAAAGTCTCCCTTATCCAGTAGTATATTCCTTAGATTTTATATGCCAGAAATGTAGCCAAAAGACAATAGTTCATATAGTTTAGAGATTACATTTCCTAGAGTCTGGAAAGTATAGTCTTTACCGGAAAGGTTTTATAGTTCAGAGAATATAATCTATATTTTCCAGAATCTCATTTAGTTCATTATCTAAAAACTTAAACTAATTTAATTCTGAGCATCTGAGCAATAAGGCCTATATCAACCTTTTCTGCATAATTTTTATTTTAGACATTCCTATAAATTTCCCCGACACTGTCTGCTCTTATGAACCTCACCAAAATATACACATATATAAATATGTATGTATATGTATGTGTGTGTGTTTAGACTAAAATGAAAATAGAGGCTTTTAAAAGAGGTTTTTATGCTGAAAATAGCACAAACATGCACAAGTATGGTTTGGAATTTATGATTTCATGTATGTAGTATACAGCAGCAGCAGTAGCACAAAAAAAGTAATTACTAAGCAAAAATTTTACATATAAAAAAAACGTTTAAAAACCAACATACAGACTTACTCGTCGTACTTGTATTAGATGGTATGAGAAGAGTTTACTGACTGCTTTTTTAGGAAACATGTCATCATCACAACACCACCATGTCAAAAGTTATAATTTTCTACTCATATGTATATGATATACATATGTTTGTACAGCATATTATTAATGTTAAGTAATGTAAAAATATTATATACTATACAGTTAGTTATTATAAATTAAAAAGAAAAAACCTTGTGAAAATAGTGCAAAAACTGACAGTCGTCCACCTGACAAATATTTACTAAAAATAATTATTTGGTACTTTTCAGTGAATGAAAGTCTAGTTGATTGAGTTCGACTGTATTATAACCTACATAGTAAGAAAACTTCATACAGTCTGCGTTGTATAATAGACTAGTTCTAAAATGCTATTTATAGTTGAACAACTGGAAATTCTTAAAGTGTTATAGGATCAATACATATGTGTGTTACAACCAAAAGCAAAAACATTCCTTACCCACTGTAGTGTTGTAGGACACTAAACTAGCTTTAATATTAAAGTTAATTCTAACGTTTTATACATCTATTTGCTCGAAATAACTTTTGGGTTTTCATTTCATTTGAGTTCAAAAATTTACATTAAATTCTAGTTTTTTTTCTTTTAATTTTACCAAAATCTACTTAATCAAATTCTTGTTGAAATATTTTTTTTCCTTATTCTCTTTCACTGCTTTAAATGAATTTCATTACAAAATTCTTTACACATTTTAACTCAATTCCATTTAACAGAAAACTCATTCAATAGGAACAGGGATGGATAATGAAAAAAAGAAATAATTCTAAAAAAATACTATAATATAATTGTTTTAGTATAGTGAATATCTAGTCTAGTTAAGAACCTATAATTGCTGTAGTATAGTGATTGCATTCTGAAATCAAGTACGTATCGAGTTCAAATCAAGAACATTTTGGGATTAATTCAATCTTTTTCATAAGGTAAGTACATTATAAGATAACTTTGACAGAAAAAAGGTTTAATAATTGGTTTTAGGGAAAAGGAGTATAACGACTCTGCTGACAAAAGTTTATACACTAATTCAGATTCCAGAAACTTTATAGTCCTAAGAGTACAGTCTCTATAGGTAAAAGACTCCAGAGACTATACTGAATATATTCCCATCACTATAATCTATGTGGTCTAGTATCTAAAGTTCAAGGACTACAGTCTAATTAGCCCTGAGACTATAATTCTTTTTGTTTAGGGACTATAGTATCAATAGTTCAGAGATTGTAGTCTATATAATTCAAAGTCAATAGCTTCTGTAGTTCAAAGCTACAGACTCTATAATCCATAGGCTATAGTCTATTATGTCCATAGTTCTAAGACAACAATTCCTATAGTTCAGGGACTATAGTATCTATAGTTCAGAAACTGTAAACTATATAATCCAAAGACAATAATCTCTATAGTTCTAAGCCTAAAGACCCTATTATCCAGAGACTAGAGCCTATTGTCTCTATAGTTCAGAGACTATTGTAACTATAGTCCAGAAACTATACACTCTATAGTTTTGGGACTGCAGTCGCTATAGTCAAGATCATATAGTATTTATAGAGCATAGTATATAGTGCTAAAGAGCACAAATAATTGAGATCAGAGACTGTAGTCTCTATAATCCAAAGACAATACTATCTATAGTCCAAAGCCCACAGACTCTATACTACAGAAACTTTACTCTGTTGTCTCCGTAGTTCAGAGACAATTGATAGTATAGTCTAGAGACTATATCCTCTATAGTTTTGAAACTGCAGTGCCTATAGTCCAGATCCTATGGTCTCTGAAGTTTTGTCTATATACTATAGTTTCTACACAGAAGGCAAAACAAAAATATACATGCTGGTACCAAATTAACACCAACTGTTTATAATTTTTCAATAACATCCGTTGTCAAAGTATATACATACGTACGTCAACACTATGCAATATTGACAACGTTAAGTTGTCAATTCGTTTTCGAAACCTAATTTTATACACATCCGTTGTCTAAATGTTATTTTTCCCTCTATGTATAGTCCAAAGACTATAGTGTCTATAGTCCAAAGGCTACATATTCTATAATCCAGAGACTTTTCTATATTGTATCTATAGTTCACAAATAATTGATATTATAGTTCTGAGACTACAGAGCCTATAGTCCAGATCCTATAGTATTTCTAGTCTAGTTAATTCAAAGACTACAATGTGACCATGGTCTCTAAACTATTGTTTCTATAGTTTCTATAGTCCAAAGACTATAGTCTCTATAATTCAACTGTAGTCTACTGTCTTCATGTTCCATGCTCCAGAGACTATAACCTATGTAGTACTGAGATGGTAGTCCCTATAGTCTTGTTAGTCCAGAGACTATAATATCAATAGCTCAGAGACTGTGGTCTCTGTAGTTCAGGGACTATGATCTCTGTAGTTCGAAGACGATAGTCTTTATAATTCAAATACTATAATCTCTTTAGTTCTGAGACTATAACAGCTATAATTCAGAGACGATAGTCTCTATAGTCCAGAATAGATATTCTCTATAATTCAGAGATTAATGACGCCAAATGAGCAGATTTTCCAGAAATTTTTATCTCATAATTAAGAGTCTTTAGTCTCATATTCCTAAAATTTTAATATCATAAACGCTATAGTCCAGAAAGTAAAATAACTTCTTAAGGCCAGGGGCTATAGCACTGGTTGTCCAGAACCTGATTTTCCAACCCTGTAGTATACGAAACAAACTGAATTTTTGACTTTCTGTTTTGTAACCATCACTACGTGTGTATGTGTGTGTATGTGTGAATGTGTCAAGATACATATTAAAAACACCTTTACGTGATTAATGACCAAATTGAAAGAATGTATAATAAAGAGGAACTATGGCGAACATCTAATAGGGAGAAGAGCAAGAATATTGAAATATTTGCGGTGGGTTATAAGATTCGATAGATGGTAAAGTCAATTGATTGGGTTGGCTCTGGTTTAGTACAACTGGTAGAATGTCACACGTTTCCACAGAATTGCACATGTATTCACGTAGTAATTCACAAATACCTATACAGCTGGAAATGATTTTTCTATTTATATCTATGTATGTGTGTGCATTTAAGTATTTCCCAAGTATTTTTGCCACCAACAAACATGAATGAATATCATAATTATCGTCGTTATCTGCTTTATCATTTGCAACATCATCATCAAGAGCATGACTCTACCAGTGCTATCAGCATCAACAGCAGCCAGCTTCAGTGCCCAAAAGCCAACAAATTTTCTAGCTTCCAACCACTATTTACTGCCATTATCTATCTCTTCTATTGTTGTTGCTGGCAAAAGCATGGGAGTACTTTTAGAAATTATGAAAACAAGCTACTGGTGACTGTAAAACTGTCTGTCCTTACATTCATCTAGCTGTTGGTAGCAACCGCTATTCAGTGCTTTTTTCGGCAAAATTTTTTTTCAGCTGGAAAAATTTTGTGATAATAAATTAAAAAATTACGACAACCAACCAAGGTGGTGGTGGTACAGAGATGGTTTCTGGTACATAAGATTTTTCTTCTTTCTGTACGTCTAGGCAAAAAAGTTCTCTTTTTTTTGTTGAAATATAGAGATCTAGAGGATATTTTTCGTTTATTTTTTTGTAGGACCATGTTAAGCAGATAAGATTTTGTTCAAAGTAATCGTTGTTGCGTTGTTGGTTGTACAAAAATATTTAATTGTTTTCATGGCAACACACAAAAGCCTTACAAAGCTAAAGGAACAAAACTGAATGCATTCAAATGATTTGTTAGAAAGATAATAAATAAAAATTAAAAAAATTTTGTGGAGAAAAAAAATGAAAAAAAAAAAGATTTCTTATCTCTTGGGAGCCTTATGGAGTTTAAATCTGGCTAAAATAAAATTTAAAAATGATTAATTTTATTATAAATATTTTTAGGAATTTATTAGAAGATTATGGTGAAAATAGTTTAAATGTTATAGAGGTTATGGATTAAAGATATAAATTGTGAGAATTTTGTGTTGTACTATAAGAAAACTTTTATACAGATATTTTGGCCCGTAATGGCGCACAAGTTAAAAAGCTATTTTACATAAAATTTTTTATAAAAAAAAACATTTTAATAAATATTTTTTTTTTTAAAAAAGCAGATATCTCATAAAATGTTTTCTAAAAATTCACTTTTTATAGAACATTTTCAATAAATAGTATTTTTGTAGATAATTTTCTTTGTTTCATAAAAAATGTTCAAAATTTTTCTTTTATAGAAAATTTATCATTTTCATAGAATTTTTTCTTTATAGATTTACCAAAAACTTGGCTTTTTTTATGGCTAATTTTCGAAAATTTCTCTTTTTTAGGAAAAATTTTTGAAAATATCTCCTTTTATAGCAAATCTTTTATAATTCTCTTTTTTATAGAAAATTTTAAAAAATTTTTCGTTCTACAGAAATTTTAACTTTTATAGAAAATTTTTTTTTTATATACATTTTTTTAAAAATTTCTGGTTTTTTAAAAAATTTTTCTTCAAAAAAAAAAAAAAAAAAAAAAAAATATAAAGAAAATTTTCCAGAAAATTTCTCTTTTTTATAGAAAATTTATTGAAATTAAAATTTACTTTTTTTATGAAAATTTTAGTTTTTTTACAGAAAATGTTCAAAAATTTATCTTTTTAAAAAAAAACTTCTAGAAAATTTGTCCATTTTATAGAAAAATTAAATTTTTTTTTTTTCATAAAAAATTTTCCGAAATTTTAATTTATAGAAATTTTTTGGGTTTTTTTCCTTTTTCATAAAAATTTTTCGGAATTTTTTATAGAAAATTTTTGTGAAATTTTCTCTTTTTTACAGAAAATTTGCGAAAAATTTTCTTTTTATAAAATATTTTTGAAAAATTTTAATTTTTTTTATTTTTATAGAAAATTGTTGAAAATGTTTATTTTTTCATTAAAATTTTTTGAATTTTTTTTTAAGGAAAACCTCAAGAAAATTTCTTCTTTCAAAATTTCCTTTTTTATAGAATATTTTCTATTTTTCATAGAAAATTTTTGAAAAATTCTATTTTTATAAAATATTAGCGAAAATGTTCTCCTTTTATAGAAAATTTTCGAAAAAGCTTCAAGAAAATGTTTCTTCTTTATAGAAGAATTTAAGATTATTTATACTTCTCATAATTATCTTTTGTAAAGAAATCTTCAAGATAATTTATTTTTTTTATCAAAATTTTTTTGTTTTTAAAGAATATTTTAAAAAAATCGTATTTTCCTAAAATTTTTTTATATAATATATTTTGTATCTTTTCTTTATCGAAAAAATTTTCACTGAATTGAGAATTTTCAAAAAATTTATTTGCTAATGTTTGTGCTGATGTTTATCACACAAAAATATTCGTCCTATACCCTATAAGTCGATGAGGCCATGTCCGTCCGTCCGACTGGCCCCCATACAACAGGAGCCTCCGAAAAGGGCATTTGAGTTCTTAATTATGTTAATTATACCTGTACCTCAATAAAAAGCGGCACAACTAACTTTAATACAAACCTTGATGACCTTGCTAAATTTCTTAAAGATCGGGCTTCACTTGACCCTAGCTGCCATACAAAGTTCCCTTCCGAAAATGAATTGAAAGTCCAAAATTCACTTATAAACACTTATGTCGCGATTAACTTCAGCACAAATAAATATTATATAAATATAAATCTATTTAAAAAACTTTATCGGGGTCGGTTCATATTTGACCCTAGCCCTCATATATAGCCTCATCAGAAAATTAGTTTTTCGTCCATAAATTTCTTAAATGTAAATAAATTATGAAATGAAATGAAAAATAAATTACATTTAATAAACATTACTGGTGTAGGGTATCATATAGTTGACCACGCCCGACTATACTTTCTTACTTGTTTATTTATAGAAAATTTGTCCTAATGTTTATATACGTTCCTGATATTGGACAATAACAGAGAGATTCAGAAGTCAGAGCACATACCAAAGAAAGAAAAAAACAAGTGCTGGTATTTTTAAAATTTTTGATGTGCTAAGTAGCGTTGGTTATTCTGCGAAGTAATTTTTTTTCCAAAATTTGTATTGTCTTTCCTTCCAGAGTTATTGACCTTTTATTTCCCAACTACACAATTCAATTAATTAATAAATGTTAAAGAACAAAAGGAAAAATGTCACTAGAAAAAAAAAAACTAAAAAAAGGTAATAAAAATACAATTTAATTTTATTTTGAAAAGACAAAATATTGGACGAAGGAAAGGGTTGATTCAAGAACAATACAAACTAAATACTATATTTCGACATAACACACACATACAGAACAGAGCAAAGAACTTCAGTGACTGACTACAATTAACTTTTCGCACTATAAACAATATAACCCAGCAAGCATTTAAATTTGAAAAAGTTTTTTTAAAGTTAAAATTAAAAATTATGAAATATATTTTACAACGAAACAAACTAACTTAAATCAAGTCAAATAAAGATTTGTTTAAAAATTGTTCAATAGTCTTTTTTCATCAAAATTTTCTTAATTTTATTCGAAATGTTTGCTGGGTTTTTTTGGTAAAAATAACATGGTAGTTTATTTTTATTTTGCTATTTTTCTCTTTATAGAAAAGAACCACAAACAGGCAAAATCCTTAATGGAATGAAAAAAAATGACAACTAATTAAATGTTGAAAATGTTTATCAACAACACAACCTTAAGACTATTATTTGGTGATGTCCTGTTCAAGCAGCAAAATGTAATGAATGACAACTTCAAAAACAAATTAAAAATTTAAGAATTTCTATAATTTAAAATAAATTGTACTAAACAGTTATCAAATATATAAAAAAGTTACTGTTATATAATTTAGTGAAAAACTATATATTATAGACTATAGTCAGGACTATAGTCAAGATTATAGTCAGGATAATAGTCAATACTACTGTCAGGACTTTAGTCAGGGTTATATTCTACTGTAAAGTCAGGACTATACACCCGACAGTAGTTAGTATTGTAGTTAGAACTATACACAAGACTTTAGTCAAGTCTATGGACAAGACTATAGTCCAGATTATAGTCAATACTGTATTCAAGACTATAGTCGGACCGTTGTCAAGATTATAGTCAGTACTATGCAGAAGACTGTAATAGAAAAGTAACGTCAAGGCTGTAGTTAAGATTAAGGTTAAGACTGTAGTCACGACTATAGTCAAAACTATAGTCATCACTATAGTCTGGACTATAGAGAAGACTATAGTCTAAACAACAGTGAAGACTATAGTATAAACTATAGTAAAGAGTATAGTCTAACCTATAGCGAAACTACAGTGAAAACTATAGTCTAGACTATAGTCTAAACTTTAGTGAAGACTATAGTCTAAACTTTAGTGAAGACTATAGTCTAAACTATAGTGAAGACTATAGTCTAAACTATAGTGAAGACTATAGTCTGAACTATAGTGCAGACTATAGTCTAAACTATATTGAAGACTATTGTCTAAACTATGAAGACTATAGTGAAACTACAGTGAAGATTATAATCTAAACTATAGTGAAGACTATAGTCTAAACTATAGTAAAGACTATAGTCTAAACTATAGTGAAACTACAGTGCAGATTATATTCTAAACTATAGTGAGGACTATAGTCTAAACTATAGTAAAGACTATAGTCTAAACTATAGTGAAGAATATAGTCTAAACTATAGTGAAGACTATAGTCTAAACTATAGTGAAGACTATAGTCTAAACTATAGTGAAGACTATAGTCTAAACTATAGTGAAGACTATAGTCTAAACTATAGTGAAGACTATAGTCTAAACTATAGTGAAGACTATAGTCTAAACTATAGTGAAGACTATAGTCTAAAATACAGTGAAGACTACAGTCTAAACTATAGTGAAGACTAAGTCTAAATTATAGTGAAGACTATAGTCTAAACTATAGTAAAGACTATAGTCTAAACTATAGTGAAGAAAATAGTCTATACTATAGTGAAGACTATAGTCTAAACTATAGTGAAGACTATAGTCTAAAATATATTGAAGACTATAGTCTAAAATATATTGAAGACTATAGTCTAAACTATAGTGAAGACTATAGTCTAAACTATAGTGAAGACTATAGTCTAAACTATAGTGAAGACTATATTCTAAACTATAGTGAAGACTATAGTCTAAACTATAGTGAAGACTATAGTCTAAACTATAGTGAAGACTATAGTCTAAACTATAGTAAATACTATAGTCTAAACTATACTGAAGACTATTGTCTAAACTATAGTGAAGACTATAGTCTAAACTATAGTGAATACTATAGTCTAAACTATAGTGAAGATTATTGTCTAAACTATAGTGAAGACTATAGTCAAAACTTTAGACAAGACAGGATTATCATCGAGACTATAGTCAAATCTATAGTCAAGACTATAAACAGGAGTATAGTTGTGACTATAGTCAAAACTATAAACGGGTCTCTAGACTATTTTTAGGACTATAGGTACGATTATAGTCAGAACTATAAAATGGACTATAGACCGGACTATAGTAGGGACTTAAACAGGATTATGGTTGGGACTATAGTTAAAACTATTAACAGGACCTTAAACAATTTTCAGTACTATAGGTAGGATTGTTGTCATGACTATAAACTGGACTATAGCCAGAACTATAATACGGACGACTGTCAGAACTGCATTCAGGACTTTAGTCTGAATTATAGTTTGACTATAAGAAGAACTGTAGTCAGGACTATAAGCGGAACTATAGTCAAGACTTTAGTGTGAACTATAGTTAGGACTTTAGTCCTTGTTCTTCCCATCTCCTACTGAGCCCGTCCCTAGCTAAGACTTTATTCAAGACTGTAGCCATAAATACATTCAGGACCATATTTCAGACATATTATAGTCAAGACAGTAAACAATTTTCTTCTAAAAACATTAATTTTCTCTTACAAACCCTACCCTTTAACCACAATTACTCCTTCTCTCCCTATATATAGTGTGTGTGCTTAGAAAATGAAAAATTAACAACAAAAAAGGACAAATAAGCAATTAGGTTCGGTTGGTCAAGTTGGTTGACTGGCTGGTTGATTGCCTGATGTCTATAAATGACTATAAGAAATTTTAGTTTTTTTTTAGGAAAAAAAATAAAACCAACAAAACTAACTCATAGTCCTGGTGGGTATAAAAAAAATAAATAATAAATATAAATAGTAGTTTCTATACATAGTATGGTATCTAAAAAAAAAAAACACAACTCAAATAAAAACACCAAATCATCATCAGTCTTATCTAGGTTGTTGGGTCTACATTATTTTTGCTATTTTAGGTTGTTGGGTAAAACTGCCCAGCAAACTTTTTAGTTATTAAGGAAAATTTAGTTTTTCAAAGTTGAGCATATGAAAACAATCTAATTTTTGAGCTAAATTTTTGATTTCAAACCTTTTTTGTTTGCTGGGTTTGGAGTTGAGTAAGTAGTAAACATTGATTTTAGATTTGTAATCAGTAGAAACCAAATCTAGAGAAAATAATAATAAACAACAGTATAACACAAAAAAATTAATTAAACTAATGATGCTACCAACATAGTAAATATTTTGATTTTTATGAGCAATAATAGGGAAAAAAATGTAGCAAAATGAGAAAATTACTTCATGAAATGATTAAGCAGGAATATTTTTTCTGTTTATGGGCAAATATATCTAGGGAAAAAAGAGTTAATTTATTAAATTGTACGTTAAAAGTTTTTTCAAACTTTAAGCAAATTTCCTATAAGATTTGTTAATTTCCTAAGAAAATTTGTGGTTTAACTTTTAACTAATTACAAAATTTTTTAGCAAAAAGTTAGAACTTTCACTTTTTTACAACTCATTTTCAACGGCTTGGCCTAGACTATAGTCTCGAATATAGAATACTGAATTCTTGACTATAGAATAAACTATAAACTCAACTGTACTACTACAGAATATAAAAAAAGTCTGATCTTTAGAATATACTAAAGTATTGACTATAGAATAGATCAAGGTTTGGACGATAGAAGAAACCAAACACTAGACTATAGAATAGACCGTAGTCTTTACGGTAGAATAAGCCAAAGTCTCGACATTAGAATAGACCAAAGCCTGAACTATAAAATAGATCAAAGTCTCGATTATACCATGGTGTCGACTATAGAATAAACGAGTATTAGGAACAAACTAAAGTCTGTCTTACTCCCTCAACTAAATAACAGATTATAGACTCGACTTTAGAATAGAGCATAATAGTCTCTACTTTAGAGAAGATTAAAGTCATATCTACTTGGAACAGACTAAAGTTATGACTATAAAACAGGTTGTAGAAGATAATAAAGTCTGAACTATAGATTAGAATAAAGTCTGGACAGTAGAATATATCATAGAGTCGACTATAGAATATACTATAGTTTTATCTATAGATCAAGTGCCGGGCTACAGTTCTGATAGAGGCCTAGGTGTATTTCTTCGGGTTTGATGTAAATACATCCTCCTTCCAAAGTAACTAACTAACTAACTAACTAACTAACTAACTAACTAACTAACTAACTAACTAACTAACTAATTTAGAACAGAGCATAGTGACGATTATAGAATAGACTAATATACCATAGACTAGGCTATATAATAAACCATAGTATCGACTATGACTATGACTATAGAATAGACTAAAGTTGGGATTGTAGAATAGACCACAGTATCGGTCATAGAATTAACAAATATCTTGACTATAGAATATACAAATGACTCGTCTCTAAATAATAAAGCAAAGTCTGGACTTTAGAATAGAGCATAGTGTTGAATATATAATAGACTATAGTCTCGACTATACAATGGACTACAGAATAGGCCACAAGCTCGACTATAGAATATATTTAAGACTCGACTTTAGACTATAGAATACTATCTTCTGTAGAATAAACTATAATCTCTTTTGCAAAATAGACTATAGTCAAGATTTGAAAACATAATTATTCCATTATATTTGCAATTAAATTCGTATTAAAATAAAAATGTAGTTTCTTTGGTTTTTATATCTTAACTTAATTAAATGTCAATTTAGTTTCTTTTGCAGTCAAATGTCATTCATATCAAGAATGGAATGAGAATACAGACAAACATTTGCACAAATGAAATTAAACTGAAAAAAAAAACGAAATAAAATTTAATAAAGAAATTTAGTTTTTCTTCACCATTATTATGTGTGACAATTATGTTCTAGATGTTTTACCAAAAAATCATTCTTGACTTTTTCCCCTCTAAACCCCCCTTTACATTAGAGAGTATGTTTGTATAAAAGCAGAAAAAAAAGAAGCAGCAACGAGTGAAGAACAAAATTTTCAGTTGACATTTAATTTACACAAGTTTCTGCTTTGAAATGTTTGTAGTTTTAGCAACCGCAAATCTACACAAACCATAGCTTTGTCTTAGTAAAATTATTATGTCTGGTTTTAATGTAACCGCACAAAAACAAATACACTAACACATTCACACACACACACACTCCCCAATACATACAAGTAAACTTTTGTAAGGACATGTACATATACTCTAACATATCTTATATTATATATTTTATTTGTTCAAGGATACTACAGGATGGATGCTAAAAACAACAAAAAAAATCTTGTTTTTGCTCATTTTAATGTTTTAAACTCTTAAAATTTTTGGAAAGAGTATTTGTTTTAATGTAAAACTGCTAGGCA
>NW_023995611.1:30000-32500 GCF_015586225.1 Lucilia sericata | reverse complement strand
CACCTTAAAATAAACCATTAAGTTCAGTTTATGACTACAGTCTACTGCCTAGATTTCACTGTCTATAGTTCCAACGATATTTAGTTCAAATCATAATTCAAGCAATAGTTCAGATCCTAGTTCAATCTTTTGTTCATGCCAAAGTATATTCCAAATTAAAGTTAAGAGTTTAATTAGACTGCTTCTGCTAAAATAAATTCCAGATTATAGTCCTGGCTACAGTTCATACAATACTTTACACCATTACCTAAACAATAGACTAGCCTTAAGTTCAAACTAAAGTCCCCACAATAACCCAGACCATAGTCTAAACTTTAGTCCAGACAGTACAGTAAAGAATATACGTCTGACAATAGTACAGTCTAAACCATAATTCAGACTATAGTTCAAAATATAATATAGTAATGAATATTTTAAACTTCATAATACTGACTTCCGTCTAACTGAAATACTGACTTTAGTCCAGACCAATGTGGAGCCTATAGTACAAATTAGAATAAAGTGAAGACTAAAGTCTAGACTAAAATACTTATTATACTAAATTCTAGATCATATTTCTGAATATAGACTATAGTATATAAAGTCCAAACTATAGTCCAGACTACAGTACATACAGTACATAGTTCCAACTATAGCAAAGACTATAGTCCAAACTATAGCACAGACTAAAAACAGTCCAGACTATAGTGCAGACTATAGTCCAGACTATAGTGCAGACTATAGTCCAGACTATAGTGCAGACTATAGTCCAGACTATAGTTCAGACAAAAGTCCAGACTATAATACTGACTAAAGTCCAGACTATAATACTGACTATAGTCCAGACTATAATCCAGACTATAGTCTTGAATATAATCTGGACTATAGTTCAGACTATAGTCCATACTATAGTACAGACTATAATCCAGACTATAGTACAGACTGTAGTGAAGACTATAGTCCAGGTTATAGTCCACACTATCTAACAGACTATAATCCATACAATAGAAAAGACCAGACTATAGAACAGAATGTAGAACAGACTATAGTCCAGACTATAGTGGATTATAGTCTGTTAGATAGTGTGGACTATAACCTGGACTATAGTCTTCACTACAGTCTGTACTATAGTCTGGATTATAGTCTGTACTATAGTATAGACTAGTTCAGACTAAAGTCCAGACTATAATACTGACTAAAGTCCAGACTATAATCCAGACTATAGTCTTGACTATAATCTGGACTATAGTCTGGACTATAGTGCAGACTATAGTCCAGACTATAGTCCAGACTATAGTCCAGACTATAGTCCAGACTATAGTCCAGACTATAGTCCAGACTATAGTGCAGACTATTCTCCAGACTATAGCCCAGCCTATAGTCCAGACTATAGACCAGACTATAGTCCTGACTATAGCAAATAGTTTTAAATTTTGATATAGTTCAATGTAGAAACGATATTGCTGAAATGACATGTAGAGTGCCTAAGATTCGACCTGGATTAAATTGTTTTAGTTTTTTTGTTGTAAAACAAATATATAGGGAATGTAACCGATGTGTTACATTTTTCATAAAATTGCTATTTGATATTGATGTGTTTTAAGAAAATATAAAATAAAGTGAAAAAACAGCTGGATTTTAAGAGTGTGTAACAAATTGTAACATGATTTTTTCTTGGAAATTGAATTGAATGTTTCGGTGTAATATTTTTAGTGACTTTGTGTAGTTATGTTACTAAAAATAATAAGGGTGAGATATTGTTTAAAACGTTACAGCTGTTAAAATGTCGTTCTAAAGCCTACTTAAAGTTGGTGAAATACTTTAACTTTTTTAAACGAAAATCGTTTGTAGCTTTAAAATGCTCCTAAATGGTTATGGAGAAAACAATCTTAAATTTCAAGTTAAAATTACCTTACATAGAAAATTGTTAATGTATTTTGTACAATTTGTAGGCTTAGTTAATGTCTAATTAAATTTTATTGCTAATTATAAAATTTTTATTAAAGTTTAAATTTATTTCTAATTAATAAAAATTAGTTTCACAAAACCTGTAGTTTTTATAACTTCTGAAAACATTACCCTTTTGTAATAAATTCTTTACTTCAATATTCTATTTTTTTAAGCTTTTGGAAAATTGTCAAAAAATACTGACTGCTCATCTACAGTCGTTTCCAGTGAAATAAACCATAAAATATCCAGTGATTAAAATTATTGTTTCTAATATTCTAAACAACAATTCGATGATATTTAATGTCTGTTTTTTTAGATTTTTTTTTTTTATTTGGTTATTATTGTTTTTATGACACTCTATTAAAAATATTTACTATTTAATACTATTTGCTGGCACATTCCATTTATGTCGTACACAATTTAAATATTGATGTTAGACTCTTTTTAGGCCGTTTTGATAATTTCAAATACAAAAATTTTCAACATAAAAACATCAAGAACATAATGAACAATAAAAGCAAAAAATAAACCTTTTAACATAAATAAAATGCTACAAATAAAAATAAATTTA
>NW_023995611.1:0-25000 GCF_015586225.1 Lucilia sericata | reverse complement strand
CGTCTAATTTTAAAGCTAAGGATTGTCAGATTTTGAAGAAAATTTATCTTACATCATATATTTACATATATATTCGATACTATTGCATAGACTATAGTCAAGATTCCACGTTATATACGAGTCTACAGTCCAGAGTATAATCCAGTCCACAGTTAAGAATATAGTCGAATCTATGGTCAAGAGTAGAGCCTAAAAGGCAGAGTGTATTTGAAACTATACTATTCAAACTACCTCTATAGTCTAGACTATAGCATAGTCTATACTCCAGATTATAGCATAGTCTATAGTCCAGACTATAGCATAGTCTATAGACCTTAGTATTGCATAGCCTATAATCCAGACCGTAGCATAGTCTATAGTCAGACTACAGCCAGGCTATAGTATAGCCTATATTCCAGGCTATAGAAAGCAGATTTGTGAAAGCGTATAATATTAAAGCTAAGGATTGTCAGATTTTGAAGAAAATTTATCTAACATTAAACATTGAAGGCGATAGTCGAGCATATATTCGATATTATATTATAGACTATAGTCGAGACTATAGTCAAGACTATAGTCAAGATTCCACGTTATATTCGAGTCTGCAGTCCAGACTATAATCGAGTCCATAGTTCAGAAAATAGTCGAATATATAGTCACGAATATAGCCTAAAGGGCAGACTGTATTCGGAACTATACTATTCAGACTAGATCTATAGTCAATACTATAGCATAGTATATAGTCCATACTATAGCAGAGTCTACAGTTCAGAGTAATCTATAGTCCAAATCATAGTATAGTCTATTGTCCAGACTATAATCGAGTCCATAATTCAGAATATAGTCGAATCTATAGTCAAGAATATAGCCCAAAATGCAGAGTGTATTCGAAACTATACTATTCAGACTAGATCTATAGTCAATACTATAGCAGAGTTTATAGTCCAGATCATAGTATATGTCCAGACTGTAGTATTGTCTATAGTATAGTCTATATTTCACACTATAGTATAGTCTATATTTCACACTATAGTATAGTCTTTTGTCCCGACTGTAGTATAATCTATAGTTCAGACTATAGTATTGTCTACAATTCAGACTATAATATAGTCTATAGTCTAGACTATAGTTAGTCTACAGTCCACACTATAGTATAGTCTATAGTACATACTATAGTATATTCTATAGTAAAGACTATAGTATAGTCTATAGTCCAGACTATAGTATAGTCTATAGTCCAGACTATAGTATAGTCTATAGTCCAGACTATAGTATAGTCCACAGTTCAGACTATAGTATAGTCTATAGTCCAGACTATAGTATAGTCCACAGTTCAGACTATAGTATAGTCTATAGTCCAGACTATAGTATAGTCTATAGTCCAGACTATAGTATAGTCTATAGTACAGACTATAGTATAGTCTATAGTACAGACTATAGTATAGTCTATAGTACAGACTATAGTATAGTCTATAGTACAGACTATAGTATAGTCTATAGTACAGACTATAGTACAGACTATAGTATAGTCTATAGTACAGACTATAGTATAGTCTATAGTACAGACTATAGTATAGTCTATAGTACAGACTATAGTATAGTCTATAGTCCAGACTATAGTATAGTCTATAGTACAGACTATAGTATAGTCTATAGTACAGACTATAGTATAGTCTAAAGTTCAGACTATAGTATATGTAGTCTATAGTCCAGACTCTTTTGTCCAGACTATAATCTTTTCTATAGTCCAGATTATAGTCTAGTCTACAGTCCAGACAATAATCTAGTCTATAGTCCAGTCTATAGTTAATATAACACACTATGTTCTAGTGTATGGTCTAGTCTATAGTTTATAGTCCAGACTAAAGTCTAGTCTATAGTTCCAACAACAGCCCAGTCTATAGTTCAGACAAACAGTCTATAGTCCAACCTATAGTCGAGTCTATATATTCTAGACTACAGTTTAGTTTAAAGTATAGACTATAATCCAATATATAATCCAGTCTATAGCCCATACTATAGTCTAGTCTTTTTTTTATTATATTTTTAATATTATTATTTCTTTTTCCAAAATTGTGGTTTTATTGTGGCAAATAAACAAAAGCAAAGCAATTTTAATTAACATTATTTAGACAAGAGTTGTTTGTTTGTATTTTTAGGGGATTCTTAGCTGTCAAAAGTAATGTTTATGAATTTTATCCAACATTTGTTGTTTTAAATTTAATTAAAATATTTGCAAAATCTTGTAAGTTTATTTTAACAGCAAACGACAAAGAAAATTAAATTGAAGGATTAAAATTGGAGTGTAACTAAGAAAAAATAGAAGTAAAAAAATATATGTTTAAGGCAAAATGATTATTAGAAAATAATTTGAATTTGTGGTCTATGAAGTAGTATGGTCCTTCGGACCTAATAGTTTATATATTTATTTCTGTATGAGAACAAGTTTCTTATTAAAAATAAAATTTTTAAAAACTTTTAAATTATTTTTTTTTTTTGCAATATTTGTTGCCATAAAAACTAAAACTTGTGTAATGGGAAATGGTGTAAGTATTTTATATGTTAATTTCCTAATAACTTTAGAAAATTTTCTTACAAAATCTTAATTGTCTTATTTGTCATGACAAATGAACTAGATATTTTGTAAATGTTAGAAATTTTCCTTGAAACCTTGGATTGCTTACAACTACAGACAACATGCATGTATGAGTGGGTGGGAAATTTGTTTATTTAAGCAGTTGTGGGTGGGGTGCATATTTCAAAATGAAGGTCTAAATAATGATTTTACATACATATGTACGCCAAAAGGAATTCAATAAATAAAACAAGACTGTAACTAAATGATTCTAGGAAATCGAAATACATGAGACATGAATCAATGACTTACTTTTACAGATTACTTCTGTGGAACTTATTACCGAAGTATTGAATCGGAATCACAAAAGAAGAACGTCACTTCTTTGACAATCTTAAATCCATTGCTTTTGAAGTTCTATTGCAAAAGGTTCCAAAAGAAAATTGATGACTTTTGCTTTGAGTACAAACTTACCACTTACCCACTCAGATGGTTGCACCCATTGTATGATAATGGAACTGTACAGTTCACCCTGACATATATTTACAAGAGAAAAACAAACAAATTATGAAAATAAACAATTCATTGTCTTACTGACACTTTTGAATCTCGTCGCTTCATGCCATGAATGAAAACAGCCCCTACAGTCACTGAAAGTTAAATGTCTATAGAAGCCCCGCAGTATAGGATGGGTATCACGGACTGAAGTGATAAGTAGTGACTAATTATGACTGGAATATCTGGAAGTTAAGGGACTTTACCATACTAGTGCTAAAAGTGACCAATTGACTCTACAGCAATAGATAAGGCTACTTAGGGACACCAAAGTGTCGATTGGCAACTCGCTAGTTTACTTGGAGACACTTTAGTAGCAATTTGCAAGGATTTTAAAGAGAACAAAACTGCTAAATGTATCAAAAATATAAAAATATGTGACAACTAAGTAAGTACTTAGTAGCAGTAAGTATTTGGTTAAAAAGTTTTGTCTAAAAGTTATTCTTGACTCCTTCTAAAACTACCGGAAGTATGTTTTTTGGTGGGAGTTGGTTTGGTCTATAAGTTTGTGTTTAACACATTTGTAAAAAGCAGAGACAATAAGTCCTTTGTTTTTCTCTCTTTTTTTTTTGGAAAATATTCATGGCTGACAGCAAGTGATGTATTTTATGGGCAATAAAATGTTTGCTCCTTTTAAAAATATATTTGCGACAAGTTGAAAAGTGCAATTGTGTGAAATTAATGATTGTTGAAAATTTTGTGAAAACAAAACTAAGTTTTTCCTATGGAGCTGTCTATCTATCTTATTACTTTGTCTAACTGCAGACGTACAACTACACCAACGTCTGTATGTATGTTTGTATATAATTCCCCTACAATATTGTAATATTAATTTTAAATGTAAATATTTGTTGTTTATGTGTAAATTACAATTGAATTTCACATTTGTAATTGTTGCAAATAAGAAAATTGTTTGTTAAATTGAATAAAGATTTGTAAAGGATTTCGGGTTAAAATGTTAAATAATGTTTTTTTTTGGTTTTGTTTTTGCAAATGCCAACAGAAAACAATGATGAAAATTGTTGTTAGTTTAATGAAATTTCAAATGAAAAATTTACATACATATGTATGTATGTGTTTGTGTGTAATTAAGAAAAAATATATAGAGATTTTTTTATTGCAAATGTTTTCAAAGGAAATACAATGTGCATACAAATAGAGTTTTATGAACTTTAAACATTTTCGCTGAAAGAGTTCTATGAAAACAGTTCTATGAAAAGAGAAATGTTTGGAAATTTTCTATGAAAAGAAGAATTTTTACAAAAAAAAAAGAGAAATTCCTGAAAATTTTTTTACAAATATTACAATAGAATTTTTCCGAATAGAAATTTTACGAACATTTCCTATAAAAAGAGAAATTTTCCAAAAAAATTTTATAAAAACTGAAATTTTTAAACAATATTCTATAAAAAGAGAAATTTTTGGAAAACAATTTTCTATAAAAAGAAAAATTTAAAAAAAAGAGAAATTTTATATAAAAAGAGAAATGTTCCAAAAAAAGAGAAATTTTCTATATAAGAGAAATTTTTTATAAAAAGAGAAATTATCTATGAAAAGAGAAATTTTCTATAAAAAGATAAATTTTACAAATAATTTTTATGAAAAGAGATATTTTCAAAAATTTTTCTATAAAAAGAGAAATTTTCCAAAAATTTTCTATAAAAAGAGAAATTTTCCAAAAATTTTCTATAAAAAGAGAAAATTTCCAAAAATTTTCTATAAAAAGAGAAACTTTCAAAAAATTTTCTATAAAAAGAGAAACTTTCAAAAAATTTTCTATAAAAAGAGAAATTTTCTATATAAAAAATTTTCAATAAAAAAGAGATATTTTCTATAAAAAGGGAACATTTTCCAAAAAATTCTATAAAAAAGAGAAATTTTCCAAAAATTTTCTATGAAAAAGAAAATTTTCCAAAAAATTCTATAAAAAAGAGAAATTTGCAAAAATTTTCTATAAAAAAAGAGAAGTTTTCCAAAAATTTTCTATAAAAAGGAAAATTTTCAAAAAAAATTCTATAAAAAGTGAAATTTTCCCAAAATTTTTTATAAAAAAGATAAATTTTCCGAAAATTTTTTTAAAAAATAGAGAAATTTTCCAAAAATTTTCAATAAAAAAGAGAAATTTTCCAAAAAAAAATTCTATAAAAAAGAGACATTTTCCAAAAATTTTCAATAAAAAAAAGAAAAATTTCAAAAAATTTGTTCTAAAAAATTTTTTTTAAAAATTTGCTATAAAAAGTAAAATTTTGCAAAAATTTTCTATAAAAAGAGAAATTTTTCAACAATTTTCTATATAAAGGAAAATTTTCTATAAAAATGGAAATTTTCCAAAAAAATTCTATAAAAAGGGAATTTTTCAAAAACATTCTATATAAAAGGCAAATTTTTCAAAAATTTTCTATAAACAAGTGAAATTTTCCAAAATTGTTTTATAAAAAGGAAAATTTTCCAAAAAGTTTCAATAAGAAAAGAGAAAATTTCTATAAAAAGGGAAATTTTCCAAAAAAAAATCTACAATAAAGATAAATTTTCCAAAAAAAAATTCTATAAAAAAGAGAAATTTTCCAAAAAAAAAATTGTATTAAAAAAAAAAGAAATTTTCCAAAAAAAAAAATTTTTATAAAAAAGAGAAATTTTCCAAAAAAAAAATCTATAAAAAAGAGAAATTTTCCGAAAATTTTCTATAAAAAAAAAAGAATTTTTCCAAAAAAAAATCAATAAAAAAGAGAAATTTTCCAAAAATTTTCTATAAAAAAGAGAAATTTTCCAAAAATTTTCAATACAATTTTTTTTTCAAAAATTTTCAATAGAAATTTTTTTTTTCAAAAATTTTCAATAAAAAAGAGAAAAATTTCAAAAATTTGCTATAAAAAGTAATATATTCTCTAAAAACAGAAATTTTCCAAACATTTTCTGTAAAAAGAGAAATTTTCCAACAATTTTCTATATAAAGGGAAATTTTCTATAAAAAGGGAATTTTTCAAAAATTTTCTATAAAAATGGAATTTTTTTATTTTAAAATGAGAAATTTTCATACAGTTTTTTAATACTAAGAGAAATTTCGGAGAATGTTCTACTAAAAGGAAAAATTGTCCAAAATGTTAACAAAAAGTCGTACACGTGTCATGCATGGTGTTAATAATTTTATAACCCACATATGTATATTTTAAAAATTAAGATTTCTACATTTATTTTAAAATCTCTTCAAACATACATATGTACACAACATATTTTCTTAATGTATAAATTTATTCTTTTCTTTTTCCTCACTCTCAAATGCTCTTCCTAGAAATGATGTACAAACTAATATCAATTTAGTTAACAAGAAAAGGAGAAGTATCGTTCAGGAAAAAAATCTCTTGTCAATATTTCTTTAGAATTTGTAAGGAATATTATAAACCACCATATGGTCAGACAGCAGTAAAAACAGCAAAAAAAACTGTGGAAAACATTGTCCATTCTTGCAATTTCTTTTCCTTTAGTTACGATTACTCAATTTCATGTGACAACCTAAAAAGGACATTGTTGGCACATGCACACACAAAACAAAACATAAAAGAAAAACATTTTTTGAAGTGAGAATAATAAAAATTGAATTTTCTTTAAAGATTCAGTTAAGTTGAGATAAAGAAAATATAATAAAAGGCATTGAAAAAAAAGTTTTGCACACAATATATTCTATAACAAATAGGCCAACAAAACATGGACACTACACAATCTTCTTAAACAAACACATCCCTCCCAGCTTAGTAAAACTTATGGGCTGCTACACGCATAATAAAATGTTCATTGGGTTATTTGTTTAAATACAACATACATACATACACATACTGTCACACAACTATGGACATCCTTAACTAACACAATAATACTACATTTTAAATTGAATTTATCGAAGAAGTAAAGAAGAAGAAAAAAACGAATTAAACTTGAGCTGTTTTTTCTTCCTACTGATGTTCAACTAAAGACTTTAATTATTAAGACAAATAGGGGTTGTCATCCTTCAATGCTATAGTAGTGTCCTTAGAGAAATCAATATCACTGTAGGTGGCAGTTTAGAAGCCTTATTAAGGAGAAATGAAGTTGCGTGCAAAGACTTTGTTGGTCTTAAGATATGAAAATCTTTGGAAAAACAATATATTTTTTTATTCACTGTTTAGTAAAGTAAAAGACTTTTGAGTTTGGTAATGACAACAGATTACTAGAAAGGTTTACTTGTTGATTAATGGATTTAAAAGTATAAAAAGATATAGAAGTATGTTTTTAAAACGTTCTTTTAATAAATACATAGACATCTAGAGAATAAAATATTTTCGAAAGAGATTGCTTTCGGAGTGTTTTGTAAAAAGATAAATTGTAAAAAATTTGATGCAAAAATATAAATTTTCTGAATATTTTGGTTGAGAGCGAAATTTTTCTATCTTTTTCTATAAAAAAAGAGAAAATTTCCTTAATTTTTTTTTTACAAAAAAGAGGAATTTTTCACTAATCTTTAAAAAAGAGAAATTTCTATGAAAAAGAGAAATTTTCCCACAATTTTTTATAGAAAAGAGAAATTTTTTCATTAGTTTCTATAGAGAGACACTTTCTTAAATTTTCAATAGAAAAAATAAATTTTCTCAAATTTTCTATAGAAAAAAGAAATTTTTTCCAAAAATTTTCTATAAAAAGAGATATTTTTCGAAAATTTTTTATAGAAAGGAGAAATTTTCGTAAAATTTTCTATAGAAAGGAGAAATTTTCCTAAAATTTTCTGTAGAAAGGAGGAATTTTCTATATAAAAAATATAAAAAATATATCGATAGAAAAGAAAAATTTTCCGAAAACTTTCTATAGAAAAGAGAAAATTTCCGAAAATTTTTCATAGAAAAGAGATATTTTCCGAAAAATTTCTATAGAAAAGAGAAATTTTCTATAGAAATGATAAATTTTCTATAGCAAAGAGATATTTTCTATATAAAAGAGAAATGTTCTAAAAATTATCGATAGAAAAGAGAAAATTTCCGAAAACTTTCTATAGAAAAGAGAAAATTTCCGAAAATTTTTCATAGAAATGAGATATTTTCCGAAAATTTCCTATAGAAAAGAGAAATTTTCTATATAAAAGAGAAATTTTACGAAAAATTTCTATAGAAAAGAGATATTTTCCGAAAATTTTCTAAAAATTATCGATAGAAAAGAGAAATTTTGCGAAAATTTTCTATAGAAAAGAGAAATTCTCCAAAAATTTTCTATAGAAAAGAGAAATTTTCTACAGAAAAGAGAAATTTTCTATAGAAAAAATAAATTTTCCTAAAATTTTCTATAGAAAAGAGAAATTTTCCAAAAATTTTCTATAGAAAAGAGAAATTTTCCAAAAATTTTCTGTAGAAAAGAGAAATTTTCCAAAAATTTTCTATAGAAAAGAGAAATTTTCCAAAAATTTTCTATAGAAAAGAGAAATTCTCCAAAAATTTTCTATAGAAAAGAGAAATTTTCCGAAAATTTTCTATATAAAAGAGAATTTTTCTAAAAATTATCGATAGAAAAGAGAAATTTTCCGAAAAATGTTTATAGAAAAGAGATATATTCCGAAAATTTTCTAAAAATTATCGATAGAAAAGAGAAATTTTGCGAAAATTTTCTACAGAAAAGAGAAATTTTCCAAAATTTTTCTACAGAAAAGAGAAATTTTCTACAGAAAAGAGAAATTTTCTATAGAAAACATAAATTTTCCGAAAATTTTCTATAGAAAAGAGAAATTTTCTACAGAAAAGAGAAATTTTCTATAGAAAAAATAAATTTTCCTAAAATTTTCTATAGAAAAGAGAAATTTTCCAAAAATTTTCTATAGAAAAGAGAAATTTTCCAAAAATTTTCTGTAGAAAAGAGAAATTTTCCAAAAATTTTCTATAGAAAAGAGAAATTTTCCAAAAATTTTCTATAGAAAAGAGAAATTCTCCAAAAATTTTCTATAGAAAAGAGAAATTTTCCAAAAATTTTCTATAGAAAAAAGAAATTTTCAAAAAATTTTCTATAGAAAAGAGAAATTTTCCAAAAATTTTCTATAGAAAAGAGAAATTTTCCAAAAATTTTCTATAGAAAAGAGAAATTTTCCAAAAATTTTCTATAGAAAAGAGAAATTTTCCAAAAATTTTCTATAGAAAAGAGAAATTTTCCAAAAATTTTCTATAGAAAAGAGAAATTTTCCAAAAATTTTCTATAGAAAAGAGAAATTTTCCAAAAAAAGTTTTCGAAAATTTTCTATAGAAAAGAAAAATTCTCTATAGAAAAGAAAAATTTTCTATAGAAAGAAGAAATTTTCGAAAATTTTCTATTGAAAAGAGAAATTTTTGAAACATTTTCTATACAAAAGAGAAAATTTTCTATAGAACAGAGAAATTTTCCGAACAATCTCTAAAAAAAGGGAAATTTTCCGAAAATTGTGTATAGAAAAGATAAATTTTATATTAAAAAAGAGTTTTACCAAAAATTTTCTATAAAATTAGAAATTTTTCAAAAATTTTTTATAAAAAGAGAAATTTTAGCGAAATTTTTCCATAAAAAGAGAAATTTTCCGAAAATTTTCTATAGAAAAGAGAAATTTTCAAAAACATTTTATAAAAAGAGAAATTTTTTATAAAAAGGGAAATTTTCCAAAATTTTTCTTTAAAAAGAGAAATAAATGAAATTTTCCCAAAAATTCTCTGTAAAAAGATAAAATTTCGGAACATTTTTCTATAAAAAAAAAAGAATATGTCTGAAAATTTTCATAAAAAAAGAAATTTCCGAAGATGTTTACAAAAAGGGAAATATTTTCCAGTATTTTCTATAAAAAGAGACACTTTTCACAAATTTTCAAAAAGTTTCAATAAAAAAGGTTTATTTGGAAAATTTTCATTTCAATATTCTATAATCTTCAATAAAAGACATTTTCAGAAATTTTTCTTTAAATAGATAATATTTTCTTTAAGTTTTCTATAAAATGAGAATTTTATTGAAAATTAAAAATAGATTTTTCAAACTTTCTCTATTAACAACTAATTTTCTATATAAAGAAACATTTTTTAAATTTTTCAATAATTTGTTTAACCAAATTTTTTCCTGTGTACAGCATACAGGATTTCATTTGCTTATTAACAAAAGAATTTCAAACTCAAGTCATACAAATACTGAAAAAAATCACACACAACTTACACAATACAATAAAAAAGGAAGGATACATACATACATAAATACTTACATACACATGTACATCCAAATCAAGAGAAAAAAAATAAAGAAATAAACTTGAGAAATGAAAACCATCTGTTTAACAGACTTGACGAATGAATACATATGAAAAGAAGTAGAAATAAAATTTAAATTAAATAAATTTTATTTTTCAATAGGAAAATTACTTTTAAACTTTTTTTTTTAATTTAAATGCAATGCAGTTGAAAATAATTTAAACAATTTGCAAACAAAACATGTTCTTTTTTTTCTCTCTACTCATTCTCAAACCAATAGACCGACTAAACCAATACTAGTAGACCAGTGTAATAAAAAGCCTTTAGAAATGTATAAAAATTGCAATTTAAATTAAAGAAATAAAAACCATTCATTCATTTAGTTTTTTTGTTTTTTTTTTATACAAAAAAGTAAAGGAATTTGTTTATCTATTTCTTTACTGTATTTTCAGTTTTTGTTGTATCTTGTTTTCTTTGGTTTTGCGATACTTTTACTGAAATTTGACTACATTCTAGATGTTGAATGCAAAGGAATGGACACAAGAGACCAGAGAGACCAACCAAGTTAGCAAAGCAGTAGTCGAAAGAGAGAAGTAGTGGTAGTAGCAGCCTTTTTACAATAGTTAAGAATAATGATTTCCTTGGTGTATTTTGTGATTTGTATGGAGCATTTCCCAAAGCTCATTTCAACTTTAGAAACTGAAGTTTGTAAATGGAAACAAAAAAGAACAGAAAATATATAGAATATATAGAATAACTAGAATGCATTTCTCATTTTGTGGTTTGCATTTTTTTTGTTCTACCTTTTGTTTCTCAGGAAGTGTTTTTTAAGTCGGTTGAAGTCAATGATGTAGTTGTAGAATAGTAGAAAGAGCTGAAAGAACAAAGTTATAAAAACAGGAAATGATAAGTATTTTATAAATACTTATGCTTCTTATACTTGTATCGTAATACGAGTGGATGCAAATATTTCAATCGATAAATATTGGTTGCTTTTTGATTAATGTTGACTCTCACAATATCCCGTAACTGCAGAGTAATTAAAAAGAAACTTATTAATAAGTATTGAAACTAACAATATTGCTTTATTTTACATTTTGACGATTACAAATAGCATTTAATAAAATTTATTTTTAAATTGAAAAAAAAAAAAAAAAATTAAATTTTAAAAAAATTGTAAATACTATATTCAATTTTAATTTTTTATGGAGAACTATTTAGAAATTCGTCAAATTTCTATTTTTATAGAAAATTCTTGAAAAAATTCTATTTTCATAGAAAATTTTTGGAAAATTTCTATTTCTTAGAAAATTTTCGGAAATTTTCTATTTTTATAGAAAGTTTTCGGAAAATTTCTATTTTCCATAGAAAATTTTCGGAAAATTTCTTTTTTTTTTATAGAAAATTATCGAATTATCTCTTCTGTAGAAAATTATCGGAAAATTTCTTCTTTCTATAGAAAATTTTCGGAAAATGTATTTTTTTCTATACAAAATTTTCGGAAAACTACTATTTATATAGAAAATTTCATTCATTCTATAGAAAATTTCTTTTTTCTATAGAAAATTTTCGGAAAACTTCTATTTATATAGAAAATTTTCGGAAAATTTCCCTTTTCTATAGAAAATTTTGGAAAATAGTCTAGTCTATAGTCTAGTCTATAGTATAGTCTATAGTCTAGTCTATAGTCTATAGTCTAGTCTATAGTCTAGTCTATAGTCTAGTCTATAGTCTAGTCTATAGTCTAGTCTATAGTCTAGTCTATAGTCTAGTCTATAGTCTAGTTCTATAGTCTAGTCTATAGTCTAGTCTATAGTCTAGTCTCATAGTCTAGTCTATAGTCTAGTCTATAGTCTAGTCTATAGTCTAGTCTATAGTCTAGTCTATAGTCTAGTCTATAGTCTAGTTCTATAGTCTAGTCTATAGTCTAGTCTTATCGTCTAGTCTATAGTCTAGTCTATAGTCTAGTCTATAGTCTAGTTCTATAGTCTAGTCTTATAGTCTAGTCTATAGTCTAGTCTAATAGTCTTAGTCTATAGCTATTCTATAGTCTAGTCTATAGTCTAGTCTATAGTCTAGTCTATCGTCTACGTCCTATAGTCTAGTCTATAGTCTAGTCTATAGTCTAGTCTATAGTCTAGTCTAGTTAGTCTAGTCTATAGTCTAGTCTATAGTCTAGTCTATAGTCTAGTCTATAGTCTAGTCTATAGTCTAGTCTATAGTCTAGTCTATAGTCTAGTCTATAGTCTAGTCTATAGTCTAGTCTATAGTCTAGTCTATAGTCTAGTCTATAGTCTAGTCTATAGTCTAGTCTATAGTCTAGTCTATAGTCTAGTCTATAGTCTAGTCTATAGTCTAGTCTATAGTCTAGTCTATAGTCTAGTCTATAGTCTAGTCTATAGTCTAGTCTATAGTCTAGTCTATAGTCTAGTTTATAGTCTAGTCTATAGTCTAGTCTATAGTCCAGTCTATAGTCTAGTCTAGTCTAGTCTATAGTCTAGTCTATAGTCTAGTCTATAGTCTAGTCTATAGTCTAGTCTATAGTCTAGTCTATAGTCTAGTCTATAGTCTAGTCTATAGTCTAGTCTATAGTCTAGTCTATAGTCTAGTCTATAGTCTAGTCTATAGTCTAGTCTATAGTCTAGTCTATAGTCTAGTCTATAGTCTAGTATAGTCTAGTCTATAGTCTAGTCTATAGTCTAGTCTATAGTCTAGTCTATAGTCTAGTCTATAGTCTAGTCTATAGTCTAGTCTATAGTCTAGTCTATAGTCTAGTCTATAGTCTAGTCTATAGTCTAGTCTATAGTCTAGTCTATAGTCTAGTCTATAGTCTAGTCTATAGTCTAGTCTATAGTCTAGTCTATAGTCTAGTCTATAGTCTAGTCTATAGTCTAGTCTATAGTCTAGTCTATAGTCTAGTCTATAGTCTAGTCTATAGTCTAGTCTATAGTCTAGTCTATAGTCTAGTCTATAGTCTAGTCTATAGTCTAGTCTATAGTCTAGTCTATAGTCTAGTCTATAGTCTAGTCTATAGTCTAGTCTATAGTCTAGTTTATAGTCTAGTCTATAGTCTAGTCTATAGTCTAGTCTATAGTCTAGTCTATAGTCTAGTCTACATTTTCCAAAATTTTTCTATAAAGAGAGAAAGTTTCGATAATTTTCTATAAAAAGATAAATTTGTTTATAAGAAATTTTATAGAAAATTTCTCTTTTATAGAATTTATTTAAAATTTTGTCTTTTTATTATTATTTAATTTTTAGAAATTTTCTCTTTTTATAGAAAATTTTTTCAAAATTTCTCTTTTTACATAAAATTTTCGAAAATTTTTAAATAATTAATAAAAAAATAATTTATTTAAAATTTTTACATTTACACTTTTTATAGAATTTTTTTGAAAATTTCCCTTTTTATGGAATATTTCACTTTTACGCTGCTTATTGTTCAATATACATATTTTATCATATATACTCCAACAATTATTGAATTACTTCTGTTTCAAATCTTTTGCTTTTCTTTTAATCACAAATTTTTAGTCATAAACCACCAACGAAATAAGTACATTATTATGAAATATTTAGTTTTATTAACTAATTTTATTTCTTTAACTTAATTATGAAATCTCACAAGAAACATTATATTTCTAAATTCTTCTCGAAGTTCAAATAGTGAAACAGTAGGAAAAAACTCTCAAGGAAACGCATTAGGAAGAAACTTTTTAGTAAAGGCGAAAAGCAAACAAAACATTAGGGTGTGCAAAGTTTTAATAATTTGTTTTAAAAATGTTTAATAAATGATTTTAATAGATTTAATAGGCCACTAAATTTGATTATTAAGAAGTTTCAAAATTAGTTTCTACTTATTAGAAATGTTCTTTACACCCTAATATTTATGCTAGTGTGCACGTGCATGTGCTGTTCAAAGAAACCAAAACTGAAATAAAAAAAAACAAAACTTAATGCTTAAAGCTGAATTTTTGTTTATAGAAACTTATAATGTGCTTAAACGATTTCCCAGTGAACACATTTAGTTTGGAGAAAAATATTGTATTTAATTATTGTAAAAATTTTGTAAAACAATAATTATTTTTTATTATAATCTGGTGTACTAAAGAGGAAGTTCCAACAGATCATATTGGATCAATTACGGGACACTCCGAAAGATAAGTCGGTTTCCCTCTTAACCTCTGAGAAAAGAAAACTTGATCTCCCATAGAGCTAAACATCGAAAACAAATACAAGAAGTAACTTTTTTCGCATGAAGATAGGCATATTTTATATATTTATATATATTTTAGCATATTTTTATTTGGATCTGATCTATTAGCCTATATGGTACTGGCAACATTTTATTCATGAGAATATAGTGTAATCTTCTAACACCAACTAAGTCGCTCCTTCGTCTCGCTTTTTTGAAATTAATCTGAAATGTTGTATTCCAGTTCAGTTCTAGATCTAAATCAGTTTAGTTCTAGTTCAGTTCTAGTTCAATTCTAGTTCAGTTCTAGTTCAGTTCTAGTTCAGTTCTAGTTCAGTTCTAGTTCAGTTCTAGTTCAGTTCTAGTTCAGTTCTAGTTCAGTTCTAGTTCAGTTCTAGTTCAGTTCTAGTTCAGTTCTAGTTCAGTTCTAGTTCAGTTCTAGTTCAGTTCTAGTTGAGTTCTAGTTCAGTTCTAGTTCAGTTCTAGTTCAGTTCTAGTTCAGTTCTAGTTCAGTTCTAGTTCAGTTCTAGTTCAGTTCTAGTTCAGTTCAGTTCTAGTTCAGTTCTAGTTCAGTTCTAGTTCAGTTCTAGTTCAGTTCTAGTTCAGTTCTAGTTCAGTTCTATTTCAGTTCTAGTTCAGTTCTAGTTCAGTTCTAGTTCAGTTCTAGTTCAGTTCTAGTTCAGTTCTAGTTCAGTTCTAGTTCAGTTCTAGTTCAGTTCTAGTTCAGTTCTAGTTCAGTTCTAGTTCAGTTCTAGTTCAGTTCTAGTTCAGTTCTAGTTCAGTTCTAGTTCAGTTCTAGTTCAGTTCTAGTTCAGTTCTAGTTCAGTTCTAGTTCAGTTCTAGTTCAGTTCTAGTTCAGTTCTAGTTCAGTTCTAGTTCAGTTCTAGTTCAGTTCTAGTTCAGTTCTAGTTCAGTTCTAGTTCAGTTCTAGTTCAGTTCTAGTTCAGTTCTAGTTCAGTTCTAGTTCAGTTCTAGTTCAGATCTAGTTCAGTTCTAGTTCAGTTCTAGATCGCTGTGGTCAGCTGGGCTTACCCACTGTATATGTGTGTATGTGTCTTTCTGTTTATCAAAATATCAATACATATTTTTGGTTACATTTGCAGAAGGCCTTATATTCGAATACAGAGTATTCAAATACAAACAACAAACATCCAGTACTTATTGCCTCTGGGGCATTTATAAAATTAGACATTACATGGTGACTGTGACTGTAACTTTGTTTGACTGGGAATGAAATTTGAAATGTGCTGGAAGACCAGAGTGTGTTTGAGTGTAAAACACATACTAATAATGGCCATGATTTAAGTAGCAAAAGCAACCAAACATTTCAACTGCAAACATACAAACGAACGAGCATACTACTGTTAAATTTATGGCAATTGGCTGTTGGAGTTTTATTTGGTAAAATGTTTTAAAGGCAAATCACAATTTTATACAGAAACATACTTACATACACATATACGGTGGCATAAAATAAAGGCCACCTACTACCAACAAAAAAAAAAATATTCATATTCACATATAAATACGTACAACACAGCCGTACTTAGAACTGAAAATATCATTTATTTCCTTTAGCCTGTTGTTACTGTTTGGCTTTAATGTAAAATCGATTTTTTTGTTCTCTTCGCCTTTCTTTTCAGTGAAATATTTATTACAAAAAAATTATGATAATTATATGGTCGCCAAAAGGATGACAATGGCTAACAAGTGCAGTGTAGCGCCGTAAGAGTCTTTCTGTTTCTTTAACAAAATCATTACAAACGTCATTATATTGAAATGATTTATAATGGCTTCTACTTAATAAAAAATAATTGTACAAATAAATTATCAAAGACCACGCAAAAGTTCATTAAAAATTAAACGATTCTTTGCTTTTAGTTTCATGGACTTTGAATGTTGCTTTTTCTTTAGAGCGTTTACTTTTTTTTGTCATAATTGAACTTTTGATTATTGAATATTAAACGGATATTAGAAAGGAGTTATTTGTAATGTGAAATGTGCTAAAAGAGGTTTATTTGTTTTTCGTTTTTATTAATATTGATTTAATGAAAACGCCTAAGTACTTTTATTAAATTTAGATTAAGTGGAAGTAAAGTTAACTAGATCAAATGTGAAAGACAGCAAGAAGGGGACATTGAAATTAGTCATTCAAATGAATCATTAATTACAATATAATCTAGAGCAAACGCTACAACAACATGTTTTTAAAGCTCAACATGAAATTCTTTTTCAATAGAAAAAATTCCTAAACAGACTCTATTTCTGTAGAAAACCTTTTTCCAAATCGAGGCAAACCGCTCTCCCACAGAGACAAAATTGAAACAAAGGATCAAATTTTTTATAAAAATTACACTCTCCAAAGGAAATACTTTTTGTAAAGAAAAACTCTCTTTAAAAGAGAAAATCTCTCTACACAAAAACTTTCTCTAAAGGAAAATAATTGATAATATTTTATAGAAAACCACTCTCTTAAGAAGACACTTTTTCTATAGAAACCCTTTTCACTAAATAGAGAGTATTTCTATACAAAATTGTCTCCTATAGACACTCTCTCTCTATCGTAATTGGACAATTCTTCCATAGAAATCCTCTTTCTCTCACTTCTTCTATAGAAAAACTCTTTCTTAAGGGGACACTTTTTCTGTAGAAAAATTCTCTCTTTAGAAGTAAAACTCTTCCTTTAGGAGATACTTCTTCTATAGAAGAACTTTCTCTTTAGGAGACACTTCTTCTATAGAAAAATTTTCTCTTTAGAAGACACTTTTTCTGTAGAAAAACTTTTTCTTTAAGAGACACCCTTCTATAGAAAATCTTTCACTTTAGCAGATATATTTTCTATAGAAAAACTCTGTCTTTAGGAGACACTTTTTGTATAGAAAAACTTTCTCTTTAGGAGAAACTTTTTTATAGATAAATTTTCGCTTTAGGAGAAACTTTTTCCATAGAAAAACTTTCTTTTTAGGAGACACTTTCTCTATAGAAAAACTCTCGCTTTATGAGACACTTTTTCTATAGAAAAACTTTCTCTTTAGAAGACACTTTGCTATAGAAAAACAATCTCTTTAGGAGACACTTTCTATATAGAAAAACTTTCCCTTTAGGAGAAACATTTTCTTTATAGATAAACTTCCTCTTTAGGAGATACTTTTTCTATAGAAAAACTTTATTTTTAGGAGACACATTTTATATTCAAAAATTTTTTCTTCAAGAGACACCTTTTCTATAGAAAAACTTTCTCTTTAGGAGACACTTTTTTTATAGAAAAACTTTCTCTTTAGGAGACACTTTTTCTGTAGAAAAACTTTTTCTTTAGGAGACACTTGTTATATAGAAAAACCTTCTCTTTAGGAGAGACTTTTTTTACAGATAAACTTTCTCTTTAGGAGAAACTTTTTCTATAGAAAAACTTTATTTTTAGGAGAAACTTTTTATATTGAAAGACTTTCTCTTTAGGAGAAACTTTTTCTATAGAAAAACTTTCTCTTTAGGAGACGTTTTGCTATAGAAAAACTATCTCTTTAGGAGACACTTTTTATATAGAAAAACTTTCTCTTTAGGATACACTTTTTCTGTACAATAACTTTATCTTAAGGAGACACTTTTTCTATAGAAAAACTTTTTCTTTATAAGACACTTTTTCTATAGCAAAACTTTCTCTTTAGAAGACACTTTTTCTATAGAAAAACTTTCTCTTTAGAAGATACATTTTTTATAGAAAAACTTTCTCTTTAGGAGACGTTTTGCTATAGAAAAACTATCTCTTAAGGAGACACTTTTTATGTAGAAAAACTTTCTCTTTAGGAGACACCTTTTCTGTAGAAAAACTTTCTTTTTAGGAGACACTTTTTCTATAGAAAAACTTTCTTTTTAGGAGACACTTTTTCTATAGAAAAACTTTCTCTTTAGGAGAAACTTTTTCTATTGAAAAAGGAGACACTTTTCCCATAGAAAAACTTTATCTTTAGAAGACACATTTTCTATAGAAAATCTTTCCCCTTGGGAGAAACTTTTCTATAGAAAATCTCTCTTGTAAGGAGACCCTATATCAATAGAAAAACTCTTTCTTAAGGAAACCCTATTTCCATAGAAAATCTCTGTTTTAAGGAGACGTTCTTTCTAGAGAGATAATGATTTTAGTTTCAACAAAGTATTACCTAGCAAAACAACTATATTTTAAAGAGTTCGATTAAAGTACAAACAATATAAAATTATCATTTTAGAACTTTATCTTTTTGCGCGAAAACTTTTTTATCTTTGCAAAATTTGTTTTACTCTTATAGCAATTTCCCCAACTATTTACATTTCATAGTTAATTTCTTTTTGATGTTTATTTAGTTTAGTTCGTTTTATTTTTTTGTTCATTGGTTTGTCCCTAACCACCACTGATAACATTTACATTTTATGAGATTTTTCTTTTTGGTCATTTGCAATAATTTTGCTTATTTTTCATTCATTTAATTTGTATGATTTTTTTTTACAATTCATGCTTTGGGCTGTGGTAGAATAGTGTAGTAAAAAAATACTGCCATAACGAATGTAACGAGTGTAACATTTGATTTCCGCCAGAGACCGACCGACCGACACACCGTTCAACCAAACGACCAGTAAGTGAAATGAGTAGAGTAAGTGGTACATGTGGAATATTGCCAAAGTGCTGTGTTTGGGTCATAAATGGCATTTATTTTCTTTCTATAGTTTTTCGGTCTTTCACAGTTTTCACAATTTCTGTTTTTTTTATGAAGTGTATTTGTTGTTAGTTGTACTTGTAGAATTAAGTGAATTTTTATAGAGTGATGAAATGAAATTTGGTGGAAGAATATAATCAATTATCAGCAATTAGAGAAACCAAACAATTTGAAAAACAAAAAATAATAAAAGAAAAGTATGACAGAAGAGACTTAAGTAAACTTGTATTGTTGGTGGAGTTTTTTTGTATAAAATAACAATACATTCATTAGAATTGGTTAAATAAAACCTTTATTAAGGCTAATTAAAGACAAATGTGTTGTGTGTAAATAAAATATAATATAAATTATACATTTACTCCCACAACCATTCACTCATCTACTACCACACACACTACTAGCAATGTCGTTACACCAATTAAATGTTAAGTATATTAAAACAACAAGTAGAGTACTTGTTACACACTTTCTCTATAGACGAAAATGTGAAGGTGTAAATGTGTTTAGAGAGAGAGAGAAAGACACAGTGAGCATAAGTGCTTTTTACACACAAGTATGTGTTAAAGGACCTTTTCGAAATGATTATTAACAATGAATTCAATTCAAATAAACACCTTTTATTACAAAAACAATAAAATTGTAATAATGTTTATACATATGTATGTATATATGTGTGTTAATATTACAAATGGAAAGGATTCTTTTTACATTAAAAACAGTTCAATAGGTGGACAAAATCCGAACAACAGAACAAATATCAGATTTTTGTAATATGTACTAGCGTTTGGAAAAAGTGTCTCTTTAAGACAGATTTTTTCAATACAAAGAGTGTCTCCTGAAGAGAGAGTTTTTCTATGAAATAAGTATATCTTAAGGAGAGAATTTTTCTGCATAAAAAGTGTCTCTTTAAGAGAGTTTTCTATAGAGAAATTATCTCCTTAGGCTTTTTTATAGAATGAGTCCCCTTAAGAGAGTTTTCCTATAGAGAAAGTGTCTATTTATAGAATTCTCTCTTAAAGAGAGAATTTTTCTGTAGAAAAAGTGTCTCTTTAAGAGAGTTTTCTATAGAGAAATTATCTCCTTAGGCTTTTTTATAGAATGAGTCCCCTTAAGAGAGTTTTCCTATAGAAAAAGTGTCTATTTATAGAATGTGTCCCCTTAAGAGAGAATTGTTCTATAGAAAAAGTGTCTACTTTCTATAAAAAAAGTTTAAGTTTTCAATAGAAAAAGTGTCTCCTTAAGTTAGAGTTTTCTAAAGAAAAAGTGTCCCCATAAGAGAGAGTTTTTCTACTGAAAACATTTTTCCTTTAAAATAGATTCTTTTTCTATAGAAATGCTCCTGCCCATGTTCCCTTTAGACATAGTTTATTAACAGAAAAAATGCCTCTTTATGAAATAGTTTTTCTATAGAAAAACTGTATCCTTAATAGAGTCTCCTTTGGAGTTGGTTTTGCTATAGAAAAAGTGTCTCTTCAACAAAGGATCTTTCTTTAGAAAAGTGTCTCCTTTCCAGACAATTTTTCTATAGAAATTGTGTCTCCATTGGAGATGGTTTTTCTATATAAAAAGTGCCTTTTATATTGAAAATGTATCCCCTTAAAAGGGGTGTCTTATTAAGACAGTATTTCTGTAGAAAAAGTGTTTCATTTGGATATAGTTTCTTTATAGAAAAGTGTCTCCTTTTGAGACAATATTTCTATAGAAATAGTGTCTTCTTTGGAGATGGGTTTTCTATAAAAAAGGTGTCCCCTTAAAAGAAATTGTTTTATAGAAAAACAATGCCTTTCTCTGTCTCTCCTTAAAAGAGAATTTTTCTATTGAAGACAGAATCTCCTTAAGAGATATTTTTTTTTTCTAATGGAATGTCTCCTTAAGAGAGAGTTATTCTTTATGAAAGGCGTCTTCTTTTTCTATTGAAGACAGAATCTCCTTAAGAGATATTTTTTTTTTCTAATGGAATGTCTCCTTAAGAGAGAGTTATTCTTTATGAAAGGCGTCTTCTTTGGAGAAGAATTTCCTATAGAAAAAAGATTTCCTTTGGAAATATTTCTTTTGCAAAAAAGTTTCTCGTTTTGAAGATAATTTTTCCTATAAAAACAACACAGAGGGAAAAAGAAATATGTATACACGCCTGGTACCAAATTGACACCAAACTTTTTATAATTTTTCAATACCATCCGTTGTCAAAGTATATACACAAAGTATTACCACGTTTGTTAACATTTAGACAACGGATGTGTATAAAATTTAGATTTCGACAACGAATTGTTGCAATGTTGACAACGTTGCGTTGTCAACATTACATAGTGTTGCCGTACGTATGTATATACTTTGACAACGAATGTTATTGAAAAATAATAAACTCTTTGGTGTCAATTTGGTACCAGGCGGGTATATTTCCTTTTCCCTCTGTGTATGTCTATGTTTCTAAATGAGATAAATGTTGTAAATGTATAGATGTGCCACACTTTTACCTGCTCTGGAACTTTCATTTGAATACAATACCTTCATATGGTTTCCTTTTGTTGCTTAAAATTAAAACCACAAGAAGTTTTTGTTGCTTTTAACATTTACACTTGTTGTTATTTTGGTTGTTGGTTTTATATAAATATACGTTTACCAAATACCCCTAAGAGTATTAACAATTTAAAAAAATATAAAATTTTTTTTAGAATAATTGTACACACACAGATACCTGTTCTTATACTCAGACCTAAATTATAATTAATTCAAGGCACACATATACATACACAAGATAATGTATGTACTTAAGAAGAAGAAAAAATTATGAAATGTGTTATAAATAAAAACAATTAACACGACATTTTGTTTTCCTACATGCTGACACATAAATAAAAACAACATGGAATAAATATTTAAATAATCCGACAAAATTGTAAAGGTGTAGGTGTATCCTTTTTGGAGAGTATTTTTTCTTAATAACAAAATACAAGGTTTATTCGAAGTTGTGTTTTTGGTCATTCAGAAAAGATTGTCTTCACTTTAGTATCCCCAACCAATCCAGAGAAGTGTCGCTCTATTACATGAAATAATACGTATGTATGTTGCTGATTCAGTTGTAAATTTGTTATTACTGCTACTAGGTAATCTTAGATGGTTGGTGATATTTCTAAATGGAGATAGTCACCCAGGTTTGCAGGTTTTATTTAAAAATAAATAATGCATAATTTCTTTATGATAATTACCAAATATATATGCAAAGATAAGGAAGCTAAAATTAATAAAAAAATATTTCTTGCAACAAAAAGTGAAAGATTAAAGAAATTAAATTTCTTGTTAGGAGAGTTTAAAGACAAGAAATATTGGTTCTATGAAACCTATTAAAACCGATCGCCGAAAAACTTTCATATATTCATAAATAGATAGAATATGTAATCACTCATGTTTATCATCTAAAATAAGGACTTTGATACGAAAACATTAAAAGCAGTTGTAGTTGCTTAAGGAAAGACCCAAATGAGAAGATAATGAATGAAGTTAGATTATAGAGGTAGTCGGTCTGACGCACTCTCAGGACATTACATGTTCTTGTTTAAAATGAAATCGAACCATTCCGAGACACGAACGAATTGCTTGATACTAGATAAAGCGCTATATCGTGCAATAAAGCCGACCTCTAAAGTTCTCGCATTATTAGACATTTACAACATGAGCGAAGAACATCAACTATAGTATTCCCAGGTACATTTGAGTGACCCGATACCCTGAACAATTCCAGGTTCAAATGGTTTGAGATCTCGACAAATGGAGACCGATATTCGCGAACCAGTCTGGATGTCGTGTAGACAGTACCTCACTCAGTTTACTGCTCTTTTTGTGATTGATATCTCAGTCTTTAAAATACGTCATTGATCGTGTAGCCTGAAACCTACAGTTTTGTTAAAACGGGAAATGTAAAGCCGCCTCCAACACCCATTGAAAACTTGGATCCATTAGTATAGATTTCGAACGTTTTTCTTGGAATAATTTGACCTGGGGTCGAGAGCCTTATAATCTGGTACCTCGGGAATCTGTAGCCCTACAGAGCTTCGGATTTTATCTTATCCCGGTTATTGGAGACACGTTGCACGTGGTGGCTGTGATTTAAACTCAAACTCGAAGAAAGAGAATGTTGGATAAAAGACTGATACATGCTGAAGTCAATAATTCTAAATAAGTTCGTGCTGTTACCGAGACAACAGAGGAGTGCGTGGGAAATGGGTCGTTGTCAAGTGTATATGATGCGGATTAGATATAGGGGTATATGGGTTTCACCCATCCGTATACCTAGAGTGAGTATGTCGGATGTTTTTCTCAATGAGTGTGCCGTATGAATGAGAAGTGTGCTGTGTTGTATGGTGATGTATTTAAGGTATCTTACACTTACAAGTTATACAATTGAATTTTTCTTCCTTACCCAGGTATGTTCAGGGCTAATTCAATGCCTTCGGCTTATTGGATGGATTCGTATTTCGGTCTACCGAACATCGTTGTAAACGGAACTGATGTTTCCGTATTTCAGAAGTTACGCAACGGGTTAGAGATTATATAGCTCCAGTACTTGAGCAAAGTGCTTGTACATGGATCGGCAGAACTATGTACAAAAAGGTGCGGTAATGAGTCGTCTAATAAGCTCACCCTATGATTGTAAAAGTACCACCGTGAAATAAGGCCATCACGGCTGGTGTAAAGAACTTAGACTTCTTGTTAGATATTATTCGGAAAAGTAGGAATATCGTATTTTTTCGATAATGAAACAACTTCAGCTTTTATATTTATATTTACACTAAGACCACTCTTGGCGCTCCAAAGTCTCCAAAGGAAACATTCACTACTATGACATCTGCGATAGATTTGGATATTATGGAATCAAGTTCCAGTGAACGAGAGTTAACGATAATATTACAAAGGAAAGGTGATAAAACCCCGCCTTGTTGTGTCCTGTTACGTCATAAAAGTAAAATGTGGCATTGCCCATAGAAGACATTATGACTCTATTGGTCTATTGATGAATTGAGAAATCGGTCGACCAACCGACAAGTTAATAAGCCGTTTGGCGCCATATCCGAGAAACGTCAAAGTAGTTTACAATGGCCTCTACATAAAAAAGCATTTTATTATTGCTTTAGCTGCAGTCTCACTGTCTGACCTATTAAGATTTTCCTATTTCCGATAGTCATTGCCTTCGTTACAAAAGCTTAACTTTGATCAGTTAAGAAGCAGTGATTGGAAACCCTTCATGTTAAAATGCATAGAACTAACTAGCGATATATCCGAAATCTCAGTTCTTTTTACTTTAAGCTATTAACAACTTAAGATTTTAACTGGAATTTTTGGCCTAAATTGACGTTATTAACCATATTTCCAATGAATATAAAGTGTAAACAACTTTGTATAACTTTCATACAAAAACGGGAAACAATGTCTATAAACATTTACAGTTACCAGTTATTTTTTTAATTCCAAAAACCTCTTACACACTTTCGTTTAAGTATTCTTTGGGTTGATGGATTTCTTCGAAAAATATTCATGGTATTTTTTTCATTAAGTTTATCCTGACACATTCCTTTGTATTTTCATTTTACGTATAATTCTACTTTTTTCCTTTCGTTTTTTTTTATGAAGTCATCTGGTTGTGGGTAATAAACGACACACTGGTGGCTGTTTATGGTTCACCGCTTTATTGTTGTTTCCTTTAAAAATTTTATTACGCATCTGGAAAATGCTATTCTCATATAATCCCAATAATACAAGGATAGCAGGGAAACAGAGAGTTTGTATTAGAAATATTTATATGTAT